>NC_143586.1:18932716-18956004 GCF_048544385.1 Mastigoproctus giganteus | reverse complement strand
AACATCTCTCTCTCTCTAGTTCATCGTAACATCTTTCTCTCTCTCTCTCTCTCTCTAGTTCATCGTAACATCTTTCTCTCTCTCTCTCTGTCGTTCATCATAACATCTCTCTCTCTCTGTCGTTCACTGTTACATCTCTCTCTCTCTAGTTCATGATAATATCTCTCTCGCTCTCTCCCTCTCTGTCTCGTTCATCGCAACATCTTTCTCTCTCGTTCATCGTAACATCTTTTTCTCTCTCGTTCATCATAACATCTCTCTCTCTTTCTCTCGTTCACTGTTACATCTGTCTCTCTCTCTCTTTCTCCCTCTGTCTCTCTCCTTCATCACTACATCTTTCTCTCTCTCTCTCTCTCTAGTTCATCGTAACATCTTTCTCTCTCTCTCTCTCTCTCTCTCTCTCTCTCTTTCATGATAACATCTCTCTCTCTAGTTCATCGTAACATCTTTCTCTCTCTCTCTCTCTCTCTCTCTCTCTAGTTCATGATAACATCTCTCTCTCTAGTTCATCGTAACATCTTTCTCTCTCTCTCTCTCTCTAGTTCATGATAACATCTCTCTCTCTAGTTCATCGTAACATCTTTCTCTCTCTCTCTCTCTAGTTCATGATAACATCTCTCTCTCTAGTTCATCGTAACATCTTTCTCTCTCTCTCTCTCTCTCTCTAGTTCATGATAACATCTCTCTCTCTAGTTCATCGTAACATCTTTCTCTCTCTCTCTCTCTCTGCTCTAGTTCATCGTAACATCTTCTCTCTCTCTCTGTCGTCATCTAACATCTCTCTCTCTCTCGTTCACTGTTACATCTCTCTCTCTCTATTCATGATAATCATCTCTCTCTCTCTCTCCTCTCGTTCTCGTTCATCGCAACATCTCTCTCTCGATCTTCTCTCGTTCATAACATCTCTCTCTCTCTCTTCACTGTTACATCTTCTCTCTCTCTTCTCCTCGTCTCTCCGTTCATCACTACATCTTTCTCTCTCTCTCTCTCTCTCTCTCTCTAGTTCATGATAACATCTCTCTCTCTAGTTCATCGTAACATCTTTCTCTCTCTCTCTCTCTCTCTCTCTAGTTCATCGTAACATCTTCCTCTCTCTCTCTCTCTCTCTCTCTAGTTCATCGTAACATCTTTCTCTCTCTCTCTCTCTCTCTCTCTAGTTCATGATAACATCTCTCTCTAGTTCATCGTAACATCTTCTCTCTCTCTCTCTCTCTCTCTAGTTCATGATAACATCTCTCTCTCTAGTTCATCGTAACATCTTTCTCTCTCTCTCTTCTCTCTCTCTAGTTCATCGTAACATCTTTCTCTCTCTCTCTCTGTCGTTCATCATAACATCTCTCTCTCTCTGTCGTTCACTGTTACATCTCTCTCTCTCTAGTTCATGATAATATCTCTCTCGCTCTCTCCCTCTCTGTCTCGTTCATCGCAACATCTTTCTCTCTCGTTCATCGTAACATCTTTTTCTCTCTCGTTCATCATAACATCTCTCTCTCTTTCTCTCGTTCACTGTTACATCTGTCTCTCTCTCTCTTTCTCTCCTCTGTCTCTCTCCTTCATCACTACATCTTTCTCTCTCTCTCTCTCTCTAGTTCATCGTAACATCTTTCTCTCTCTCTCTCTTTCTCTCTCTCTCTCTCTAGTTCATGATAACATCTCTCTCTCTAGTTCATCGTAACATCTTTCTCTCTCTCTCTCTCTAGTTCATGATAACATCTCTCTCTCTAGTTCATCGTAACATCTTTCTCTCACTCTCTCTCTCTCTCTCTCTCTCTAGTTCATGATAACATCTCTCTGTCTAGTTCATCGTAACATCTTTCTCTCTCTCTCTCTCTCTCTCTAGTTCATCGTAACATCTTCTCTCTCTCTCTCTCTCTCTCTCTCTCTCTAGTTCATCGTAACATCTTTCTCTCTCTCTCTCTCTCTCTCTCTAGTTCATGATAACATCTCTCTCTAGTTCATCGTAACATCTTTCTCTCTCTCTCTCTCTCTCTCTCTAGTTCATCGTAACATCTTTCTCTCTCTCTCTCTGTCGTTCATCATAACATCTCTCTCTCTCTGTCGTTCACTGTTACATCTCTCTCTCTCTAGTTCATGATAATATCTCTCTCGCTCTCTCCTCTCTGTCTCGTTCATCGCAACATCTTTCTCTCTCGTTCATCGTAACATCTTTTCTCTCTCGTTCATCATAACATCTCTCTCTTTCTCTCGTTCACTGTTACATCTGTCTCTCTCTCTCTTCTCCCTCTGTCTCTCTCCTTCATCACTACATCTTTCTCTCTCTCTCTCTCTAGTTCATCGTAACATCTTTCTCTCTCTCTCTCTCTCTCTCTCTCTCTCTAGTTCATGATAACATCTCTCTCTCTAGTTCATCGTAACATCTTTCTCTCTCTCTCTCTCTAGTTCATGATAACATCTCTCTCTCTAGTTCATCGTAACATCTTTCTCTCTCTCTCTCTCTCTCTCTCTAGTTCATGATAACATCTCTCTCTCTAGTTCATCGTAACATCTTTCTCTCTCTCTCTCTCTCTAGTTCATCGTAACATCTTTCTCTCTCTCTCTCTCTCTCTCTCTCTCTCTCTCTAGTTCATCGTAACATCTTTCTCTCTCTCTCTCACTCTCTCTCTCTCTCTCTCTCTCTCTCTAGTTCATGATAACATCTCTCTCTCTAGTTCATCGTAACATCTTTCTCTCTCTCTCTCTCTCTCTAGTTCATCGTAACATCTTTCTCTCTCTCTCTCTGTCGTTCATCATAACATCTCTCTCTCTCTGTCGTTCACTGTTACATCTCTCTCTCTCTAGTTCATGATAATATCTCTCTCGCTCTCTCCTCTGCTTCTCGTTCATCGCAACATCTTTCTCTCTCGTTCATCGTAACATCTTTTTCACTCTCGTTCATCATAACATCTCTCTCGTTTCTCTCGTTCACTGTTACATCTGTCTCTCTCTCTCTTTCTCCCTCTGTCTCTCTCCTTCATCACTACATCTTTCTCTCTCTCTCTCTAGTTCATCGTAACATCTTTCTCTCTCTCTCTCTCTCTAGTTCATCGTAACATCTTTCTCTCTCTCTCTCTCTCTCTCTCTCTCTCTCTAGTTCATGATAACATCTCTCTCTCTAGTTCATCGTAACATCTTTCTCTCTCTCTCTCTCTCTCTCTCTCTCTCTAGTTCATGATAACATCTCTCTCTCTAGTTCATCGTAACATCTTTCTCTCTCTCTCTCTCTCTCTAGTTCATCGTAACATCTTTCTCTCTCTCTCTCTTCGTTCATCATAACATCTCTCTCTCTCTGTCGTTCGTTCACTGTTACATCTCTCTCTCTCTAAGTTCATGATAATATCTCTCTCGCTCTCTCCTCTCTCTCTGTCTCGTTCATCGCAACATCTTTCTCTCTCGTTCATCGTAACATCTTTTCTCTCTCGTTCATCATAACATCTCTCTCTCTTTCTCTCGTTCACTGTTACATCTGTCTCTCTCTCTCTCTTTCTCCCTCTGTCTCTCTCCTTCATATCACTACATCTTTCTCTCTCTCTCTCTCTAGTTCATCGTAACATCTTCTCTCTCTCTCTCTCTCTCTCTCTCTCTCTAGTTCATGATAACATCTCTCTCTCTAGTTCATCGTAACATCTTTCTCTCTCTCTCTCTCTCTCTAGTTCATGATAACATCTCTCTCTCTAGTTCATCGTAACATCTTTCTCTCTCTCTCTCTCTAGTTCATGATAACATCTCTCTCTCTAGTTCATCGTAACATCTTCTCTCTCTCTCTCTCTCGTCTCTCAGTTCATGATAACATCTCTCTCTAGTTCATCGTAACATCTTTCTCTCTCTCTCTCTTGTCGTTCATCATAACATCTCTCTCTCTCTGTCGTTCACTGTTACATCTCTCTCTCTCTAGTTCATGATAATATCTCTCTCGCTCTCTCCCTCTCTGTCTCGTTCATCGCAACATCTTTCTCTCTCGTTCATCGTAACATCTTTTTCTCTCTCGTTCATCATAACATCTCTCTCTCTTTCTCTCGTTCACTGTTACATCTGTCTCTCTCTCTCTTTCCTCCCTCTGTCTCTCTCCTTCATCACTACATCTTTCTCTCTCTCTCTCTCTCTCTCTCTAGTTCATGATAACATCTCTCTCTCTAGTTCATCGTAACATCTTCTCTCTCTCTCTCTCTCTCTCTCTAGTTCATGATAACATCTCTCTCTCTAGTTCATCGTAACATCTTTCTCTCTCTCTCTCTCTCTCTCTCTAGTTCATCGTAACATCTTCTCTCTCTCTCTCTCTCTCTCTCTAGTTCATCGTAACATCTTTCTCTCTCTCTCTCTCTCTCTCTCTCTCTCTAGTTCATCGTAACATCTTTCTCTCTCTCTCTCTCTCTCTCTCTCTCTAGTTCATGATAACATCTCTCTCTCTAGTTCATCGTAACATCTTTCTCTCTCTCTCTCTCTCTCTCTCTCTCTAGTTCATGATAACATCTCTCTCTCTAGTTCATCGTAACATCTTTCTCTCTCTCTCTCTCTCTCTCTCTCTAGTTCATGATAACATCTCTCTCTCTAGTTCATCGTAACATCTTTCTCTCTCTCTCTCTCTCTCTCTAGTTCATCGTAACATCTTTCTCTCTCTCTCTCTGTCGTTCATCATAACATCTCTCTCTCTCTGTCGTTCACTGTTACATCTCTCTCTCTCTAGTTCATGATAATATCTCTCTCGCTCTCTCCCTCTCTGTCTCGTTCATCGCAACATCTTTCTCTCTCGTTCATCGTAACATCTTTTCTCTCTCGTTCATCATAACATCTCTCTCTCTTTCTCTCGTTCACTGTTACATCTGTCTCTCTCTCTCTTCTCCTCTCTCTCTCTCTCTCTCCTTCATCACTACATCTTTCTCTCTCTCTCTCTCTCAGTTCATCGTAACATCTTTCTCTCTCTCTCTCTCTTTCTCTCTCTCTCTCTCTAGTTCATGATAACATCTCTCTCTCTAGTTCATCGTAACATCTTTCTCTCTCTCTCTCTCTAGTTCATGATAACATCTCTCTCTAGTTCATCGTAACATCTTTCTCTCTCTCTCTCTCTCTCTCTCTCTCTAGTTCATGATAACATCTCTCTGTCTAGTTCATCGTAACATCTTTCTCTCTCTCTCTCTCTCTCTCTAGTTCATCGTAACATCTTTCTCTCTCTCTCTCTCTCTCTCTCTCTCTCTAGTTCATCGTAACATCTTTCTCTCTCTCTCTCTCTCTCTCTCTAGTTCATGATAACATCTCTCTCTCTAGTTCATCGTAACATCTTTCTCTCTCTCTCTCTCTCTCTCTAGTTCATCGTAACATCTTTCTCTCTCTCTCTCTGTCGTTCATCATAACATCTCTCTCTCTCTGTCGTTCACTGTTACATCTCTCTCTCTAGTTCATATAATATCTCTCTCTCGCTCTCTCCCTCTCTGTCTCGTTCATCGCAACATCTTTCTCTCTCGTTCATCGTAACATCTTTTCTCTCTCGTTCATCATAACATCTCTCTCTCTTTCTCTCGTTCACTGTTACATCTGTCTCTCTCTCTCTCTTTCTCCTCTCGTCTCTCTCCTTCATCACTACATCTTTCTCTCTCTCTCTCTCTCCTAGTTCATCGTAACATCTTTCTCTCTTCTCTCTCTCTCTCTCTCTCTAGTTCATGATAACATCTCTCTCTAGTTCATCGTAACATCTTCTCTCTCTCTCTCTCTAGTTCATGATAACATCTCTCTCTCTAGTTCATCGTAACATCTTCTCTCTCTCTTCTCTCTCTCTCTCTAGTTCATGATAACATCTCTCTCTCTAGTTCATACGTAACATCTTCTCTCTCTCTCTTCAGTCTGTAACATCTTTCTCTCTCTCTCTCTCTAGTTCATCGTAACATCTTTCTCTCTCTCTCTCTTCTCTCTCTCTCTGTCTCTCTAGTCATCGTATCATCGTAACATCTTTCTCTCTCTCTCTCTCTCTCTCTCTCTCTCTCTCTCTCTCTCTCTCTCTCTCTAGTTCATGATAACATCTCTCTCTCTAGTTCATCGTAACATCTTTCTCTCTCTCTCTCTCTCTCTAGTTCATCGTAACATCTTTCTCTCTCTCTCTCTGTCGTTCATCATAACATCTCTCTCTCTCTGTCGTTCACTGTTACATCTCTCTCTCTCTAGTTCATGATAATATCTCTCTCGCTCTCTCCCTCTCTGTCTCGTTCATCGCAACATCTTTCTCTCTCGTTCATCGTAACATCTTTTTCTCTCTCGTTCATCATAACATCTCTCTCCCTTTCTCTCGTTCACTGTTACATCTCTCTCTGGCTCTTTCTCTGTCTCTCTCGTTCATCACTACATCTTCCTCTCTCATTTATCATAGCATCTCACTCTCTCTCTCTCGTTCATCATAACATCTCTGTCTCTCTTGTTCATCATAACAGCTTTGTCTCTCTCTCTCTCTCTCTCTCTCTCTCTCTCTCTCTCTCTCTCTCTCTCTCTCTCTCGTTCATCACAACATCTTTCTCTCTCGTTCATCATAGCATCTCACTCTCTCTTTCTCGTTCATCGTAACATCTTTGTCTCTCTCCCTCTCTCGTTCATTATAACATCTCTGTCTCTCTCTCTCTCTCTCGTTCGTTACAACTTCTTTCTCTCTCGTTCATCATAACATCTCTCTCTCTCTCTTCGTTCATCATGTAGGAGAAGAGAGATTTCTGGGCTGACCCCCCAAAGAGAGCAACCACTCTGAATGCCCTATTTGGCAATAAATGTTGGCAGTGGTTGTACGAATGGAATTTGTAAACTTTCTTCCGGGGGGGGTAATATGTGCTCGAGCAATGTTTTGCGATTCTTAATTAAACTCCCCCTCCCCTTTCCATCTGTCACCAAATCGATATCTTTTATATGGAATCCGTTACAACCACATCGGCATTTAAGCGTGTTCTTCTGAGAGTGCGCAGTGCATCCACCCCTTCCTCCGTTCAAAATAAAGATTCCTCGCTGCTCGGAGTTGAAGAAGAGAGGGAAAAGCAAAACTTCGATTTAACGGATTATGGGGGGGATAACGCCTGTTCCCCTAATTCCCACTGTCCCTTAACCTCGATAAAAACATGTAGCCATCAAATATGCCCTACAACCTTTAAAATACCTGTAAACCCCTCCTCGTGTCCTCGTAATAAACGCGGCCATTAAATGATGCGTGCCCCTGTAAAGGTGGTACACCCGCATGCACTCCCGCATGGCGGTGGAATCGGCTTGGGTCGTCTTAAGTGCACGACTCGTGATATACGGGAAGAGGGAGTTTATTCTTCGAAGACGGGGGCAACACGTGGGAGGACGGTCGGTGTATTTGTAGGGTTCAAACCTCGGGGGAGTAATAATTCGCGGCATTAACCCACCCTCGATATTAATCCGCCGTGCCTTCCCGAAGAGCAGTCGCATTTTCGCCGCACCTCACGAAGGTCGCCAACTTCGCTAAGATTTATGCAACGCGTTCTGTTGCGGGCTAATGGCGTTATAAATAACGCCCGGCGACGCAGCTACGGCGCTGCTTAATTACCCCGCGGTCTCTCCGGCAACAAACATCGCAGAAGTTGGGGGGAGGGGGTGGACCGGGTTTCAGAGGGCGAGCCGTCAGCCGGAAATTTATGCGCAGTTTCGTAATGTTAATAAGAAGGTGAGTTTCTGTAACTGGCCGCGGTCCCCCGTGTTTAGTAGGGGGCCCATAACTCATCGGAGGGCGAGCAGCCCCGCAACGCCAAGTGGCGAAGATAATCCGAGAGCGCAAATAAAATCCCGGTTTCGTACGAGGTCACGCGTTGGATGCGATTATTCTTTGTGGCGATAATCACGAGGGGATCACGTGATGGGAAAGAGAGAACAGATCAACGTCCACAATTTATCTTTCGTACATTCCATCTCATCTCTTCTCTCTTTCTTTGTGTGTGTGTGTGTGTGTGTGTATGAGAGAAAGAGAGAGAGAGAGAGATAGCTCTTTTCTTGTCTGTCTTTTATATCTCTTGCTCTTTATCTAAAACTTTCTTGCTCTTTCTGTCTTTCCATTTCTTCTGTCTCTTGTTCTTTCTATTTCTTTCTGTCTCTTGGATTTGCTATTTCCTTCTGTCTCTTATTCTTACTGTTTCCTTTTGTGTCTTAAATTGTCTGTCATTTATATTTCTTGCTTTTCTTCCTCTCTTAAACTTTCTTGCTCTTTCTTTCTATCTAAAGATTTCATGCTCTCTCTCTCTCTCTCATTCAATTTCCTTCTATATCTTGTTCTATCTATTTTATTGTCTCGTACGTTTTTCCTTTACCTCTATCTCTTTCTTTCTTTCTTTCTCTTTTTCTCTACCTCTCTTATCCATTCTACACTTTTTGGCTTGTCTATCTCTTTCTCTGTCTCTTTTTATATTTTTTCTACTTGCTATCTATATCTTTGCGTCTCTTTCTCTTTCCCTCTATCTCTTTCTCCTCCTACCTCATTCTCTTCTTTCTACTTCAGAGTTCTTTTCATTTCTCTCTCTCTATTTCAGTATCTTTCTTTCCCCCATCTCTCTCTCTCTCTCTTTTTCTTCCTTTCCCTCTGTCTCTCTTTCTTTTTCTTTCCCTCTGTATCTCCTTGTTCTTATTTCCCTCTGTTTCTCCATCTGTTTGTATTTCTTTCGTCTTCTCTTTATACACCATTTCTTTTATCATGTCGCTGTCTCTTTATGTGAATTTCTGTTTATCTCACTGTCTTTCTTTCGCATTGTTTTTCCCAAAATAAAACAGGAAACTCCCTGATGGATCCAGTCAATCTAGGCAAGGATTTCACACTCCCCCACCTCGGAAATAGGGTTTTTCATCCATCAAAACAACCAACCGGACCATAGTTTACACGCAACTTAATAAATGAATACAATAGAGTGACGCTTCAAAGCCTAAGTTTCCTTGGCACACGATGCATTGGAGAGGCATGCCACTGACTACTCCACACTGAATGTGAGACTGATAATTAGTGGTGGAGATATCAATTTTCATTTTTGTATAAAGCTGATTGCAGTCTTCCTGCCGAAGACATTCGAGGCATTCGATACTGGACTGAGGTCAGAGTTCTGAGGTTGAGTTCTGAGGATCTCACTATTTTTTGAGAACATCCTTTGATAGTGTCAGTGAAGACCAAAAGGAGGTCAACGAGGCCACGCTTTTGGAGCACCAGAGACGAAATATATTGTCTATACAACCTCTGATCACTCTTCTTACACCCGCTCTACGGCCACAATATAACTGTCTCTTAAATTTCACCAACTTTCCTCATGTACACCATTTGGCTCTACCCCGGGGTGAGCCAGTACACAACCTGGAGGGATTCGTCTCTATCCCTTGCTCATTTTGATGAAAGACCATTTATAATAATCCTCTGCCTCCTGTCACCCAGCCATCCTTAAATCCATCTCAGAATCTTGCTTGCGAACTCAATACACTCCAGCCTGTATACAGCAACCGTCCACATGAAAAAGATGAGAAACCTTCTGTAATATGAGCGATGGTATTTATTGGCGTCATGTTAAATTTTTAATTCGGGCCCTTTGATGTTAAGTAACCAAAAAAAACGAATTCTTTTGGTACTGGTCAATGATGACAACTTTTACTATGCTCTGGTTAGTTTCCTTCAGTCCAATAAAATGAATGAAATCTCCTCCCATGTAGAGGAAATCCTGTCCACCATAATGTTAATTGCTCCTTCGAAATACCAAAATTCTTATACCACCATCTAGCAAATTCCACTCTTCCATTACATTTAAGTGTTAATAAAGCCAAATTATGCAACAGGTAGACTTTTTGAGTCGTAGTTACTGACCAAATCGGTTTGTCATCATCGTCCCTCAACGTACCATGCTCGGATCTATTTGAGATACCACTTCTAACGAGATAGTTGTGATTGGCATCATTAATCATGCATCCCATTATCTTTCCTAAGAAAAGTCAAGCTCACCGGACTATAATTACCTACCTCTTCTTGAGAACAACCTTTGTGTATTGGGCAGCCACGAGCACGTCTCCGGTCCACCCGGATTCTAGATGACGTTCACATTGACGTTCCCAAAGGTTTGATTTTTCAAGTATGACCAAATTCAGTGTACAACCCTAGAGCTCTCGTGGGTGGCGCAGTTGTTGTAATTGCCGTTCTCCCCACACCGCGTGGAAAAGACCTGAGTTCGAATTCCTCAATGTCGCGAGGAGTTTTTAGGGTCGCGTGGTTTTTTCTGATGGAAACTCGGGAGACAATCTGACTCAATTCACCAGCGATTTGAACCGGCTTTTGACGAAAAGTAACTGTTCGGCTCATTTCTGCTGGGCGCCCCAATGACCTTCCACTGCAACCAATGAAGGGACCTGCTGGACTTACCTTCTTCCGTTTTGTATTCACATCTGAGAACTTTCTTAGCTCTGTTTGCCGGTGCTTTCTGGTAATCAACTTTCGTGTGTCTTAACCGACCAGTGGCTCTGTTGCTTATTTTCTCATACAAAACGTGATCACGTGATAATAAAACCCAATTTGGACAACTTTACTTATTGGATTTCTGGAGCGACTAGAACCCACTTCTTATCCAGAGGGTGTTCTCTTTTTTCTCGGATTTCTCAGTGGATCTGAAAGCATGTGCTTCGGAGTTAAATCCTGCTTTTTCAGCCTTTCTAATCTCTTAACCCACATATTTTTCCTTCTGCTCGAAAATCCAATCAACTCCTTAAAAGAGAGAAACCCCCCTCCTAATTATCACCCTCCTACCCTTACCTCAACCTTCTCCAAAATAACGGGGAATTCCATTAAATTGGGAATTTTAATGGCTGATGTCTCTGCAAATCTCAAATCATTCGTACAAGGAAACATCGGAAGAGGGGTGGCTCCACACAGCACCCTTTAGGGTTCCGTCCAAAGAATGGAACCCTAAAGGGAGAACGCTTTTTCCCTCATTTACCCTCGACGAAGTGTTCACGCTTACGACGAACAGAGATCGATGTTTCGTATTAAGAGATTTCTTCCGGGTTCTCACTTGGGTGATGAAGCCAGAAATTCTTTATTTCTGCCTCTCTCTCTCTATCTGTACTTTTCCCCTTCTCTGTATCTGTATGTTTCTCTCTTTCTCTCTCTCTCTCTCCCTACTTTTCTCTCTTTCTTTCTCTCTCCCTACTTTTCTCTCTCTCGCGCTCTATATTCTCTCTCTCTCTCTCTCTTTATTTAACTCTTTTTATCTCTCTCCCTAACTCTTGTTCTTCTCTTTCTTCTATCTGTCTATCTCTGTTTGTTTCTCTCTCGCTCCCTCTCTTGTTCTTCTCCCTCTAGATGTCTCTCTCTCTCTGTCTCTCTCTCTCTAACTCTTGTACTTCCCTTTCTTCTGTCTGTCTCTATGTTTGTTTTTCTCTCTCTCTCTATTTCTCTCTCTGTTTGTTTCTCTCTTGCTCCCTCTCTTGTTCTTCTCCCTCTAGATGTCTCTCTCTCTCTGTCTCTCTCTCTCTAACTCTTGTACTTCCCTTTCTTCTGTCTGTCTCTATGTTTGTTTTTCTCTCTCTCTCTATTTCTCTCTCTGTTTGTTTCTCTCTCGCTCTCTCTCTTGTTCTTCTCCCTCTATATGTCTCTCTCTATTTCTCTCTCTGTCTCTCTCTGTTTGTTTCTCTCTCGCTCTCTCTCTTGTTCTTCTCCCTCTAGATGTCTCTCTCTATTTCTCTCTCTGTCTCTCTCTGTTTGTTTCTCACTCGCTCTCTCTCTTGTTCTTCTCCCTCTAGATGTCTCTCTCTCTCTGTCTCTCTCTCTCTAACTCTTGTACTTCCCTTTCTTCTGTCTGTCTCTATGTTTGTTTTTCTCTCTCTCTCTATTTCTCTCTCTGTTTGTTTCTCTCTCGCTCTCTCTCTTGTTCTTCTCCCTCTATATGTCTCTCTCTATTTCTCTCTCTGTCTCTCTCTGTTTGTTTCTCTCTCGCTCTCTCTCTTGTTCTTCTCCCTCTAGATGTCTCTCTCTATTTCTCTCTCTGTCTCTCTCTGTTTGTTTCTCACTCGCTCTCTCTCTTGTTCTTCTCCCTCTAGATGTCTCTCTCTCTCTGTCTCTCTCTCTCTAACTCTTGTACTTCCCTTTCTTCTGTCTGTCTCTATGTTTGTTTTTCTCTCTCTCTCTATTTCTCTCTCTGTTTGTTTCTCTCTCGCTCCCTCTCTTGTTCTTCTCCCTCTAGATGTCTCTCTCTCTCTGTCTCTCTCTCTCTCTAACTCTTGTACTTCCCTTTCTTCTGTCTGTCTCTATGTTTGTTTTTCTCTCTCTCTCTATTTCTCTCTCTGTTTGTTTCTCTCTCGCTCCCTCTCTTGTTCTTCTCCCTCTAGATGTCTCTCTCTCTCTGTCTCTCTCTCTCTAACTCTTGTACTTCCCTTTCTTCTGTCTGTCTCTATGTTTGTTTTTCTCTCTCTCTCTATTTCTCTCTCTGTTTGTTTCTCTCTTGCTCCCTCTCTTGTTCTTCTCCCTCTAGATGTCTCTCTCTCTCTGTCTCTCTCTCTCTAACTCTTGTACTTCCCTTTCTTCTGTCTGTCTCTATGTTTGTTTTTCTCTCTCTCTCTATTTCTCTCTCTGTTTGTTTCTCTCTCGCTCTCTCTCTTGTTCTTCTCCCTCTATATGTCTCTCTCTATTTCTCTCTCTGTCTCTCTCTGTTTGTTTCTCTCTCGCTCTCTCTCTTGTTCTTCTCCCTCTAGATGTCTCTCTCTATTTCTCTCTCTGTCTCTCTCTGTTTGTTTCTCACTCGCTCTCTCTCTTGTTCTTCTCCCTCTAGATGTCTCTCTCTCTCTGTCTCTCTCTCTCTAACTCTTGTACTTCCCTTTCTTCTGTCTGTCTCTATGTTTGTTTTTCTCTCTCTCTCTATTTCTCTCTCTGTTTGTTTCTCTCTCGCTCCCTCTCTTGTTCTTCTCCCTCTAGATGTCTCTCTCTCTCTGTCTCTCTCTCTCTAACTCTTGTACTTCCCTTTCTTCTGTCTGTCTCTATGTTTGTTTTTCTCTCTCTCTCTATTTCTCTCTCTGTTTGTTTCTCTCTCGCTCCCTCTCTTGTTCTTCTCCCTCTAGATGTCTCTCTCTCTCTGTCTCTCTCTCTCTAACTCTTGTACTTCCCTTTCTTCTGTCTGTCTCTATGTTTGTTTTTCTCTCTCTCTCTATTTCTCTCTCTGTTTGTTTCTCTCTCGCTCCCTCTCTTGTTCTTCTCCCTCTAGATGTCTCTCTCTCTCTGTCTCTCTCTCTCTAACTCTTGTACTTCCCTTTCTTCTGTCTGTCTCTATGTTTGTTTTTCTCTCTCTCTCTATTTCTCTCTCTGTTTGTTTCTCTCTCGCTCTCTCTCTTGTTCTTCTCCCTCTATATGTCTCTCTCTATTTCTCTCTCTGTCTCTCTCTGTTTGTTTCTCTCTCGCTCTCTCTCTTGTTCTTCTCCCTCTAGATGTCTCTCTCTATTTCTCTCTCTGTCTCTCTCTGTTTGTTTCTCACTCGCTCTCTCTCTTGTTCTTCTCCCTCTAGATGTCTCTCTCTCTCTGTCTCTCTCTCTCTAACTCTTGTACTTCCCTTTCTTCTGTCTGTCTCTATGTTTGTTTTTCTCTCTCTCTCTATTTCTCTCTCTGTTTGTTTCTCTCTCGCTCCCTCTCTTGTTCTTCTCCCTCTAGATGTCTCTCTCTCTCTGTCTCTCTCTCTCTAACTCTTGTACTTCCCTTTCTTCTGTCTGTCTCTATGTTTGTTTTTCTCTCTCTCTCTATTTCTCTCTCTGTTTGTTTCTCTCTCGCTCCCTCTCTTGTTCTTCTCCCTCTAGATGTCTCTCTCTCTCTGTCTCTCTCTCTCTAACTCTTGTACTTCCCTTTCTTCTGTCTGTCTCTATGTTTGTTTTTCTCTCTCTCTCTATTTCTCTCTCTGTTTGTTTCTCTCTCGCTCCCTCTCTTGTTCTTCTCCCTCTAGATGTCTCTCTCTCTCTGTCTCTCTCTCTCTAACTCTTGTACTTCCCTTTCTTCTGTCTGTCTCTATGTTTGTTTTTCTCTCTCTCTCTATTTCTCTCTCTGTTTGTTTCTCTCTCGCTCTCTCTCTTGTTCTTCTCCCTCTATATGTCTCTCTCTATTTCTCTCTCTGTCTCTCTCTGTTTGTTTCTCTCTCGCTCTCTCTCTTGTTCTTCTCCCTCTAGATGTCTCTCTCTATTTCTCTCTCTGTCTCTCTCTGTTTGTTTCTCTCTCGCTCTCTCTCTTGTTCTTCTCCCTCTAGATGTCTCTCTCTCTCTGTCTCTCTCTCTCTCTAACTCTTGTACTTCCCTTTCTTCTGTCTGTCTCTATGTTTGTTTTTCTCTCTCTCTCTATTTCTCTCTCTGTTTGTTTCTCTCTCGCTCCCTCTCTTGTTCTTCTCCCTCTAGATGTCTCTCTCTCTCTGTCTCTCTCTCTCTAACTCTTGTACTTCCCTTTCTTCTGTCTGTCTCTATGTTTGTTTTTCTCTCTCTCTCTATTTCTCTCTCTGTTTGTTTCTCTCTCGCTCCCTCTCTTGTTCTTCTCCCTCTAGATGTCTCTCTCTCTCTGTCTCTCTCTCTCTAACTCTTGTACTTCCCTTTCTTCTGTCTGTCTCTATGTTTGTTTTTCTCTCTCTCTCTATTTCTCTCTCTGTTTGTTTCTCTCTCGCTCTCTCTCTTGTTCTTCTCCCTCTATATGTCTCTCTCTATTTCTCTCTCTGTCTCTCTCTGTTTGTTTCTCTCTCGCTCTCTCTCTTGTTCTTCTCCCTCTAGATGTCTCTCTCTATTTCTCTCTCTGTCTCTCTCTGTTTGTTTCTCTCTCGCTCTCTCTCTTGTTCTTCTCCCTCTAGATGTCTCTCTCTCTCTGTCTCTCTCTCTCTAACTCTTGTACTTCCCTTTCTTCTGTCTGTCTCTATGTTTGTTTTTCTCTCTCTCTCTATTTCTCTCTCTGTTTGTTTCTCTCTCGCTCTCTCTCTTGTTCTTCTCCCTCTAGATGTCTCTCTCTCTCTGTCTCTCTCTCTCTAACTCTTGTACTTCCCTTTCTTCTGTCTGTCTCTATGTTTGTTTTTCTCTCTCTCTCTATTTCTCTCTCTGTTTGTTTCTCTCTCGCTCTCTCTCTTGTTCTTCTCCCTCTATATGTCTCTCTCTATTTCTCTCTCTGTCTCTCTCTGTTTGTTTCTCTCCCGCTCTCTCTCTTGTTCTTCTCCCTCTAGATGTCTCTCTCTATTTCTCTCTCTGTCTCTCTCTGTTTGTTTCTCTCTCGCTCTCTCTCTTGTTCTTCTCCCTCTAGATGTCTCTCTCTCTCTGTCTCTCTCTCTCTAACTCTTGTACTTCCCTTTCTTCTGTCTGTCTCTATGTTTGTTTTTCTCTCTCTCTCTATTTCTCTCTCTGTTTGTTTCTCTCTCGCTCCCTCTCTTGTTCTTCTCCCTCTAGATGTCTCTCTCTCTGTCTCTCTCTCTCTAACTCTTGTACTTCCCTTTCTTCTGTCTGTCTCTATGTTTGTTTTTCTCTCTCTCTCTATTTCTCTCTCTGTTTGTTTCTCTCTCGCTCCCTCTCTTGTTCTTCTCCCTCTAGATGTCTCTCTCTCTCTGTCTCTCTCTCTCTAACTCTTGTACTTCCCTTTCTTCTGTCTGTCTCTATGTTTGTTTTTCTCTCTCTCTCTATTTCTCTCTCTGTTTGTTTCTCTCTCGCTCTCTCTCTTGTTCTTCTCCCTCTATATGTCTCTCTCTATTTCTCTCTCTGTCTCTCTCTGTTTGTTTCTCTCTCGCTCTCTCTCTTGTTCTTCTCCCTCTAGATGTCTCTCTCTATTTCTCTCTCTGTCTCTCTCTGTTTGTTTCTCTCTCGCTCTCTCTCTTGTTCTTCTCCCTCTAGATGTCTCTCTCTCTCTGTCTCTCTCTCTCTAACTCTTGTACTTCCCTTTCTTCTGTCTGTCTCTATGTTTGTTTTTCTCTCTCTCTCTATTTCTCTCTCTGTTTGTTTCTCTCTCGCTCCCTCTCTTGTTCTTCTCCCTCTAGATGTCTCTCTCTCTCTGTCTCTCTCTCTCTAACTCTTGTACTTCCCTTTCTTCTGTCTGTCTCTATGTTTGTTTTTCTCTTTCTCTCTATTTCTCTCTCTGTTTGTTTCTCTCTCGCTCCCTCTCTTGTTCTTCTCCCTCTAGATGTCTCGCTCTCTCTGTCTCTCTCTCTCTAACTCTTGTACTTCCCTTTCTTCTGTCTGTCTCTATGTTTGTTTTTCTCTCTCTCTCTATTTCTCTCTCTGTTTGTTTCTCTCTTGCTCCCTCTCTTGTTCTTCTCCCTCTAGATGTCTCTCTCTCTCTGTCTCTCTCTCTCTAACTCTTGTACTTCCCTTTCTTCTGTCTGTCTCTATGTTTGTTTTTCTCTCTCTCTCTATTTCTCTCTCTGTTTGTTTCTCTCTCGCTCTCTCTCTTGTTCTTCTCCCTCTATATGTCTCTCTCTATTTCTCTCTCTGTCTCTCTCTGTTTGTTTCTCTCTCGCTCTCTCTCTTGTTCTTCTCCCTCTAGATGTCTCTCTCTATTTCTCTCTCTGTCTCTCTCTGTTTGTTTCTCTCTCGCTCTCTCTCTTGTTCTTCTCCCTCTAGATGTCTCTCTCTCTCTGTCTCTCTCTCTCTCTAACTCTTGTACTTCCCTTTCTTCTGTCTGTCTCTATGTTTGTTTTTCTCTCTCTCTCTATTTCTCTCTCTGTTTGTTTCTCTCTCGCTCCCTCTCTTGTTCTTCTCCCTCTAGATGTCTCTCTCTCTCTGTCTCTCTCTCTCTAACTCTTGTACTTCCCTTTCTTCTGTCTGTCTCTATGTTTGTTTTTCTCTCTCTCTCTATTTCTCTCTCTGTTTGTTTCTCTCTCGCTCCCTCTCTTGTTCTTCTCCCTCTAGATGTCTCTCTCTCTCTGTCTCTCTCTCTCTAACTCTTGTACTTCCCTTTCTTCTGTCTGTCTCTATGTTTGTTTTTCTCTCTCTCTCTATTTCTCTCTCTGTTTGTTTCTCTCTCGCTCTCTCTCTTGTTCTTCTCCCTCTATATGTCTCTCTCTATTTCTCTCTCTGTCTCTCTCTGTTTGTTTCTCTCTCGCTCTCTCTCTTGTTCTTCTCCCTCTAGATGTCTCTCTCTATTTCTCTCTCTGTCTCTCTCTGTTTGTTTCTCTCTCGCTCTCTCTCTTGTTCTTCTCCCTCTAGATGTCTCTCTCTCTCTGTCTCTCTCTCTCTAACTCTTGTACTTCCCTTTCTTCTGTCTGTCTCTATGTTTGTTTTTCTCTCTCTCTCTATTTCTCTCTCTGTTTGTTTCTCTCTCGCTCTCTCTCTTGTTCTTCTCCCTCTAGATGTCTCTCTCTCTCTGTCTCTCTCTCTCTAACTCTTGTACTTGCCTTTCTTCTGTCTGTCTCTATGTTTGTTTTTCTCTCTCTCTCTATTTCTCTCTCTGTTTGTTTCTCTCTCGCTCTCTCTCTTGTTCTTCTCCCTCTATATGTCTCTCTCTATTTCTCTCTCTGTCTCTCTCTGTTTGTTTCTCTCCCGCTCTCTCTCTTGTTCTTCTCCCTCTAGATGTCTCTCTCTATTTCTCTCTCTGTCTCTCTCTGTTTGTTTCTCTCTCGCTCTCTCTCTTGTTCTTCTCCCTCTAGATGTCTCTCTCTCTCTGTCTCTCTCTCTCTAACTCTTGTACTTCCCTTTCTTCTGTCTGTCTCTATGTTTGTTTTTCTCTCTCTCTCTATTTCTATCTCTGTTTGTTTCTCTCTCGCTCCCTCTCTTGTTCTTCTCCCTCTAGATGTCTCTCTCTCTCTGTCTCTCTCTCTCTAACTCTTGTACTTCCCTTTCTTCTGTCTGTCTCTATGTTTGTTTTTCTCTCTCTCTCTATTTCTCTCTCTGTTTGTTTCTCTCTCGCTCCCTCTCTTGTTCTTCTCCCTCTAGATGTCTCTCTCTCTCTGTCTCTCTCTCTCTAACTCTTGTACTTCCCTTTCTTCTGTCTGTCTCTATGTTTGTTTTTCTCTCTCTCTCTATTTCTCTCTCTGTTTGTTTCTCTCTCGCTCCCTCTCTTGTTCTTCTCCCTCTAGATGTCTCTCTCTCTCTGTCTCTCTCTCTCTAACTCTTGTACTTCCCTTTCTTCTGTCTGTCTCTATGTTTGTTTTTCTCTCTCTCTCTATTTCTCTCTCTGTTTGTTTCTCTCTCGCTCTCTCTCTTGTTCTTCTCCCTCTATATGTCTCTCTCTATTTCTCTCTCTGTCTCTCTCTGTTTGTTTCTCTCTCGCTCTCTCTCTTGTTCTTCTCCCTCTAGATGTCTCTCTCTATTTCTCTCTCTGTCTCTCTCTGTTTGTTTCTCTCTCGCTCTCTCTCTTGTTCTTCTCCCTCTAGATGTCTGTCTCTCTCTATTTCTCTCTCTGTCTCTCTCTCTCTCTCTAACTCTTGTTCTTCCCTTTCTTCTGTCTGTCTCTATGTTTGTTTTTCTCTCTCTCTCTATTTCTCTCTCTGTTTGTTTCTCTCTCGCTCTCTCTCTTGTTCTTCTCCCTCTATATGTCTCTCTCTATTTCTCTCTCTGTCTCTCTCTGTTTGTTTCTCTCTCGCTCTCTCTCTTGTTCTTCTCCCTCTAGATGTCTCTCTCTATTTCTCTCTCTGTCTCTCTCTGTTTGTTTCTCTCTCGCTCTCTCTCTTGTTCTTCTCCCTCTAGATGTCTCTCTCTCTCTGTCTCTCTCTCTCTAACTCTTGTACTTCCCTTTCTTCTGTCTGTCTCTATGTTTGTTTTTCTCTCTCTCTCTATTTCTCTCTCTGTTTGTTTCTCTCTCGCTCCCTCTCTTGTTCTTCTCCCTCTAGATGTCTCTCTCTCTCTGTCTCTCTCTCTCTAACTCTTGTACTTCCCTTTCTTCTGTCTGTCTCTACGTTTGTTTTTCTCTCTCTCTCTATTTCTCTCTCTGTTTGTTTCTCTCTCGCTCCCTCTCTTGTTCTTCTCCCTCTAGATGTCTCTCTCTCTCTGTCTCTCTCTCTCTCTAACTCTTGTACTTCCCTTTCTTCTGTCTGTCTCTATGTTTGTTTTTCTCTCTCTCTCTATTTCTCTCTCTGTTTGTTTCTCTCTCGCTCTCTCTCTTGTTCTTCTCCCTCTATATGTCTCTCTCTATTTCTCTCTCTGTCTCTCTCTGTTTGTTTCTCTCTCGCTCTCTCTCTTGTTCTTCTCCCTCTAGATGTCTCTCTCTATTTCTCTCTCTGTCTCTCTCTGTTTGTTTCTCTCTCGCTCTCTCTCTTGTTCTTCTCCCTCTAGATGTCTCTCTCTCTCTGTCTCTCTCTCTCTCTAACTCTTGTACTTCCCTTTCTTCTGTCTGTCTCTATGTTTGTTTTTCTCTCTCTCTCTATTTCTCTCTCTGTTTATTTCTCTCTCGCTCTCTCTCTTGTTCTTCTCCCTCTATATGTCTCTCTCTATTTCTCTCTCTGTCTCTCTCTCTCTCTCTAACTCTTGTTCTTCCCTTTCTTCTGTCTGTCTCTATGTTTGTTTTTCTCTCTCTCTGTATTTCTCTCTCTGTCTCTCTCTCTCTAACTCTTGTTCTTCTCTTTCTTCTGTCTGTCTGTCTCTCTCTCTCTCTCTAACTCTTGTTCTCTTTCTTCTATCTGTCTCTATGTTTGTTTTTCTCTCTCTCTATTTCTCTCTCTGTCTCTCTCTCTCTCTAACTCTTGTTCTTCTGTTTCTTCTGTCTATCTCTATGTTTGTTTCTCTCTCTCTCTCTCTCTCTCTCTCTCTCTCTCTCTCTCTCGCTCTAACTCTTGTTCTCTTTCTTCTATCTGTCTGACTCTATGTTTGTTTCTCTCTCTCTCTCTCTAACTCCTGCTTTTCTTCTTCTTTTCTCCCTCTTTATATTACTGTTTCTCTCTTTATATAACTTCTTGTTTTCTCCCACAATTTCTGTTTTCTCTCTCTCTCTCTCTCTCTCTCTCTCTCTGTGTAATTCTTCTTCTTTCCTCTCTTTGTCTCTCTCTCTTTCTATTGCTCTTTCTTTCCATCCATGTCTAATTACTCCTTCCCTCTTTCTGTCTGTCTCTCTCTCTATTTGTTTGTCGATCTGTCTTTCTCTCACTTTAATTCTCCTTCTTCCCCCTCCCCCTCTGTTTCTGTCCTGGTTCCTGTTTTCTTTCCAATTATCTTTCTTCTATCGCTCTCTCTCTTTGGGCATTTTGCACATCTCGTATCCTTCTCTCTCTCTCTCTCTCTCTCTCTCTCTCTCTCTCTCTCTCTCTCTCTCTAACTCTTGTTCGCTTTCTCAATTTCTTTTTTTTCTCTGTCTCTTTCTTTCTTTCTTTTGTTCCTTTTCCTCCCACTTTAATTTCTCTTCTTCCCTCTGTTTCTCTCCAATTCTCACCCTTTTCTATTTCTATTTCTTCTATCACTATTTCTCACTGTGCATTTTACTCATCCCGTTTTATCCTTCTCTCTCTCTGTCTATTTATCCCCTTCTTCGATTGTAGTATCGGCGGTTGGATGCTGCGGATGAGTTGCGTGTTCCCCCATCATCCATCCCTATCCCTCCATCCATCCCGAGAAGGGAGATGCGGATGGAGGCAACCGATCCACGTGTTGTGTTTTATCGTTTGGCCGATGCTAAGAGGGAAGCGATGGAGTTCGTTACGGGATCGGAATCTCGTGCGAAAGGCCCGCTGTGACCTAATTTCTGCTATTGATCGGCCGAAGTCATCCCATTACGGGGATCATCGATTTCTCGCGCATCACGGTCACCCTTAGACACCGGTTAACAATAAAATCGGAAAGTTTTTGAATTTCTCGTATCGACTGGCGACAAGCGGAGTCCATTTACGAAGTTCTTCCGCGGTATCGGAGCCGATAAATCTGCCCTTTAACCTGCGGCGATCGGAATCGGATCGGAGACAGCGCCGAGGAGCATCCCACATTTTATCCTCCGCTAATTTTGCGAATTGAACCTAATTAAGAGACGGAGCGAGTCCGAAGCCGATTCGGATGTTTACTGTTCGTGCATTGTTGCGCGGAACGGACTTCTTATCTCGTCGCAGGGCACCCGCGTGTCGTGAGAAAGATGAACGTGAGCATCCGTCACGTTTTTCTCTTCCGAACGTGCGTTTTAAAGGGTTTTATTGGCGCATGAGCGTGAGAGAGAGAGAGAGAGAGAGAGAGAGAGAGAGAGAGAGAGATTGGCTTTTTGCCAAGCGAGTACAAACCGCAGTTCCGTGGCCAAAAGACCCCCGAACACATTATTTTTCATTTTCGCTCTTTCTTACACCTGCTTTCATTGCGCATGCCACTTTGTCTTTGTTGCGCCATCAGTCCCCCCCCTCTTCTTTTCCTCTCTGTTTTTCTGACAAGTTGCGATCTCCTGCGCTTCTTCGATCCCTTAATTAATTCCCGAGTAATCAGCATTTCTTCTCTTCTCACTCTCCACTCTGTCAGTTCCCTAAAGACACCGGGATTACTTCTTAAATCTGTTCTTTAATATTTTCTTACTTTCTTCGATTTCCACAAGTTTCATTTACCCACCTCTTCCGCCATCCTCCTCCTAATCTTAATCTTCCTTTCTTTTTTCATTCTCTTCATCTCTACGAATCTCTCTATTTTCTTTTTCGCATCTCTGTCTACACGTCTCTTTCCGCGCCTTTCTTACTCTTTCTTTTCCCCTCTTCTTTCTTTCTAACTATTTTTCTTTCTCTCTTTCTTTTTGTTCTTTCCGTCTCTGTTCCTCTTTCCATGTCTTTCTCTCCGTTCCTCTTTCTCTGTCTCTCTTTCTATCCTCTTTCCCTCTATCTATGCCCATTCCATTCCTTTTTATTTTTGCTCTTTCTCTTTATTCTTTTCTTCTTCTTTTTACTTTTTTTCTCTCTCTCCTTTCTTTTATCTCTGACTCCCTGTCTTTTTTTTGCCGCTTTCTTGTTTCTTTTCTCTTTCTATCTATCGCTGTTAACTCCCTCATTTATTTTTTCTCGTTCTTTCTCTCTCTCTCTCTCTCTCTCTCTTTCCTTTTCCCTCTCCCATTCTTTCTCTTTCTTTCTTTTCGTTTTCCCACTCTTTTTTGTCCTTCTCCCTCTCTTTCTGTTTACTTTTTCTCTCTCTCTCTCTCTCTCTATTTCTTTCTCCTTTATTTTATATTTATCTCCGTGCTTTTTGACCCCTTTCTTCTCTCTCTCTCTCTCTCCTCTTCCTCTCTCTTTCTCTCTATATCTATCTCTGTGTCTCTTTCTGCCTCTTTCTTACTCGTTCTGTCTTTCTAACTATCCCTATTCTATCTCTTTTCTTTTCCTCGTTCTCTCTCTCTCCTTTATTTTCTTTCTGTCTCTTTCTCCTTTCCAACTCTGTCTTTCTTTTCCATTTTTCTCTCTTTCTTTTTATCTGACTCTCTATATAGTCTCCCTCTTTATATATTTTTCTCCTTTCTCTCCATATCAACCTCTTATATTCATACTCTCTTCTCTGTCTTTTTATGTCCGTCTCTTCCTGCTCCTCACTTTTCCATCCTCCTCCTTCTGCACCACTTCATCATTCTTTTATTTCTTCTCTCTGTCCTTTATTTTCTTTCGGTTTCTCTGTGTCTTTTCTCCTTTCTAAATCTCTGTTTTTCTTTCTTTCTGACTCTATGTATTCTCCCTCTTTATATATCTTTCTCATTTGACTCCATATCAACCTCTTATATTCTTCCTCTCTTCTCTGTCTTTCTATCTCCATCTCTTCCTGTTCTTCATTTTTCCATCCTCCTCCGATCTCCACCTTTTCATCATTCTTTTCTTCCTTCCTTCCTTCTCTCTCTCTATCATTTCTTTTCTTTCTGTTTCTGTGCGCCTCTTCTCCTTTCTAACTCTCTGTGTTTCTTTTCCCTTTTCCTTTTTCCCTTTTTTCTGACTCTCTATATATTCTCCATCTTTATATATCTTTCTCCTTTCTCTCCATATCAACCTCTTATATTCTTTCTTTATCCTCTATCTTTATATCTCCGTCTTTTCCTGTTCCTCACTTTTCCATCCTCCTCCTTTCTCCACCATTTCACCATTCTTTTATTCCTTCTCTCTCTCTCTCATTCTGCATCCTTTCATACTTCCTTTTTTCTCTTTTTGTTTCTGTGTGTGTGTCCAGAAAAGTGTAACCGATGATGGCTGACTAAACAAGAGATCGATGAGTTTTTCCTTACTTTGGCAGACTGATGACAGTCATCGCGAGCGACGCCAGAGCCCAGGAGCGTCCGCCAACGTCACCAACTCGAACGCAGCTCACCAGCGACTGATCCGCAACTGCAACCCGGGCTTGGCAACAGTGACGAGGACTGGATGGATGCTTTCCTCAAGTCTCCCACCGTATCTGTTTGGGATTGTCGTCATCTTGCTGCCGCCTTTCTCCTCAGCCACGTG
>NC_143586.1:18341008-18464819 GCF_048544385.1 Mastigoproctus giganteus | reverse complement strand
CTGCAATTCCCCCTACACCACTTTGGGTCATTGTCTTCTTGTAATATAAAATTTCTTCTCGAAGTCCACAGGATATTGCGTTATGTTCAAGAATGTTTTTATACCCTTCAAAATTCCTTCAATTCTGACGATGTCATCTACTCCTGGAAAACAGACGCAGCCCCAGATCATGATGGAACCATCACCGCACTTCAACGTAGGCAGTAAACAATATGGCGCCATTTTTCCTTCAGTTGATCATCTTACATAAACTCTACACTTGGATCCAAAAATTTCAAATTAGGATTCATTCGTCCACAGTACGTTTTTCCACTCATCGATTGCCCAATGTTGATGGCCCTTAGCCCATGCCAACAAAGTTTCATAAGGGTTTTTGGACCTCTACACCACCAGGAGGTCCTGCTTGTTTAAGACGAAGTTTTACAGTGGATGTAGACTGGGAAGATTCTCTGTTCCTATTGAGCTCAGCTCGGATTTCAGTTGT
Source organism: Mastigoproctus giganteus (assembly GCF_048544385.1). Lineage (NCBI taxonomy): Eukaryota > Metazoa > Arthropoda > Arachnida > Uropygi > Thelyphonidae > Mastigoproctus > Mastigoproctus giganteus. The sequence continues at coordinate 18,464,335 of NC_143586.1, read as the reverse complement.
ATTAAGTCGCCAGTCATGTTATGGTCTTATTTTGTTACACGTGAATTGTCCTTATCGTAGTTTATCCTTTAAGCTGCCAGTATCCTTGAATCTTTGAATGGTAGTTTTTACTTTTTCCCAATACTTCTCATGGAATAGCTTTCTTCGACACTCAGCTCCTTATTTCTTGCCATCTTTATCAAGGAAAGCTCAAGCCTTACACCCAATGCTCTAGAATCATCTACAATCTTCTAAATTCTTCCACTTTTTGCAATATTCTAGAATAGTCTACAACATTCAGGAATCTTCTACAATGTTCTGCCACGTTGAGGAGTCTTCTGGAATATCCAAGGATATTCCAGAAGACTCCTCAATATAATAAAATCTTTGAAAATTAAGAAAAATTAAATGCGAAACAATAGACAATAATTCATTAATATATTTTGTTTTCCAGTCACTTCCTGAAAGAAGAAAGTTATGATATGCAAATAACAAAGATGGCGCCTTGGCCTGTCCCATTGGATCGTCACTTCTTGGGTTGATTGAATGCCTGAGTATGAAGTGAAGAAACGTTTATCATGCTAAACGGTAGGTGGCGTTTAAAAATAAAATTCGTACATTTTAATAAAATAATCCTCATTTAAATTAATAAAACTGAAATGTTGTAATTTTCTTTTTGTCTTTACAGATGACGTCTGTATTATCCACCTTAGCTGTCATCATGGCTATTACAAGGTTTGAGAGCATTCTTTCGAGGGCAGATCCCTGCCCTTTCAACTCCCTGTGTACCTGCATCGCTGCCCAACGTGATATCAGCTGCACTAGCGTTCCCTTCGTGACCTTACCAAGTCTGCCAATGGACGATGTGTATCAGGTGACCATAGTGAGGTCAGGATTGCAAATACTTCAGAACGACTCGCTGGAGGGCACTTTCGTCTCCTCATTACGTCTTATGCACAATAGTCTACTAGAAGTAATGCCCCAAGCATTCAGAGGGACAGAACACCTTTTAGCGTCTATAGACTTTAGTTACAATTCCCTTCGCGAGGTGCCGTTCGCTGCGCTGAAGAGGCTGGAACACCTTCAATGGCTAAATGTACATTCGAACGAGTTGGAAGAGATTTCTTCGAGGCATTGGTCCCGTCTTAGTGCCAAGTCTTCGCTACGAAGCGTATTCCTAGGAGGAAACCACATATCACGCATTCATGATGGTGCCTTCATCCATTTGGACAATTTGACTACACTGGATCTTAATGGAAATATCATTCTCGACTTGGAAGGAAGACCTTTTCCTCCTTCGTTGATCACTCTCAGTCTATCTCACAACCTGCTGGAAAAGGTGCCTTTCTTTGCCCTGTATAACCTAAAAAGGATTAGAAGGATTCAACTCTCTGGGAACCTCATCAAGGAGTTTCCAAAGAGATTTCCTTTTCCAGTGACCCATTTAGAAAAACTTGATCTCAGTCATAACTTAATGTCTACGCTACCTGTGAGTCTCCTAAATTCAACCCTATTTGTGAGAGATCTCCATTTGGAATTCAACTTTTTGAGAACATTGCCAGCAAGAGCTTTCCAGTACATGCAATTAGAGAGGTTGTCACTAGCCAACAACAGACTTTCTTCTATCACATCAGGTGCTTTCATAGGACTTCAGACGTGTCTACTGGCCATGGATCTTAGCTTCAACCTCTTTGAGATGTTCCCATTGGCTCTAAAGGAGCTGATAGCTTTGAGTCAGTTGTATCTTCGAGGGAATTTGATCGTCCAACTTGAACCATATGATCTATACAGTTTCCGGGAGTCTTTAGAGATTCTTGATCTCTCGTTGAATTGGTTTGTGAGCATTCCACATTCGGCCCTTCGACCTCTACGCAAATTATCCAGACTAAGTCTGCAGGATAACCACATCACGCAGGTGTCAAAAGCAGATTTCGAAGGATGGGGATATTCCTTATCCACACTTAGTTTGGCTAACAATAAACTGGCTTGTCTAGGGAGTGACACCTTTGAACACTCTCCAAGGTTACGCGAACTTCGCCTGTCTTTCAATCACATTGCCTTTGTCGACCCTCATGTGTTCTCCCCTGTTAAAAATTCTCTGGAGGTACTGGAAATGAGTTCCTCTTTTTCTGGCAGTCCTCATCCTCCAGATAGCTTTGTGGGCACCCTAAGGAGGATCGAATGGTTGCAGGTTGACCATAATGCAATCATCAACGTCTCTTCACCCTTCCTTCTGGACCTACCAGGGCTGTTGCACTGTGACTTAGAAGGAAACAGGCTGAGAACTATTCTACCAGGAGTATTCAACAACTCTGTTCATTCACGACTCAGGAATCTTTATCTAGCTAACAACGAGCTTGAAGAAGTGGAGACTGGAGCTTTCAGTCAGCTACCCCACGTGACCAATGTAGTACTTACAGGAAACAAACTCAAAGTGATTAGAAGCGAAGGATTTCGTGGATGTCCTTTTCTTCACACGGTGGCTCTCTCGAATAATCATCTCCAGCTAATAGAGCCAATGGCTTTCTACAATCTCAGTCGATTAACGAATGTTTTTCTGCAGGACAATCTTCTTTCTGAATTCTTTTTAGACTCTTTGCTTTTTGCCGGAAATGAAGACAGTCCCCTTTATCTAAATCTCTCAAATAATCAGATAGTTAATCTGTTTATCGCTGGTAACGAAACCATGGACGATATTTCCCTCAAAGTGAGAACCCTTGATCTTAGCCATAACCTAATAAGCGATATTCCTTTTGGCTTCCTGGATTGCATAGGTGATCATCTTCACTACCTGTTTTTATCTCATAACAACATTAGCTACCTCTCTCCTAGCATCCTAACGGAGGCTCCTTATTTGCAAGTGCTACACTTGGATAACAACTATATCTCAGACATCCCTCTCGAGGTCTTCCAGGAGTGTCCCTCTCTGCAAATCGTGGCTCTGGATCACAATAACCTTACGGTTGTTCCTGATGAAGTATTCCGCGGATTGGAAAGACTCAGAATCATGGACTTGAGCCACAACAAAATCACCTCCCTTCCAGATCACGTGTTTGTAGGGACTAAACTTGAAAGAATCAACCTCTCATTCAATAATATAATCCGTCCTCCATTCCCGCAGTTTCTACCTGTCAAAGACACTCTACGATACCTTGATCTCTCATCAAATTCCATCGAAGAGCTGCCCAATAACGAACTGGGTCATTTGGCGAACTTGCAAGCCTTAAATCTGTCTTCCAACCGAATATCTTATCTCAATGATGATACTTTTCATGGACTATTCCAGCTACTCAGCTTGGATATATCCCATAATTCTCTGTGGAGGATAGATGAATCACTCTTTCGGCCGATGATCTCACTCCAGACATTATCCATGGAGAATTCGACTCTTTCTGGACTTCCCACACTACACTTACCCAAACTGCGAAGTTTACGACTATCTAGAAACTCTCTTCATAACATTTCAGAGCAAGCATTCGTCCATTTAAACTACCTGCGCCACCTGGACTTATCAAACAACATTCTCCAAGAAGTACCAAAACATCTATGGTCCTACATGCCCGGATTGCTCAGCTTACACTTATCTCATAATCCCATCGAAGTCTTAGGTCTAACTAGTTTCTCTGGACTGCTGAAATTAAGGGAACTGGATATCAGGGGTTTGGATCTACGTCAGCTCGATTCCCGGACACTGTACAGCCTGAGGTGTGAGGCAAGATAACCCTCCCTGTAAAAGTTATTTGATAAAGCTAAGTGATGTTAAGATGCCAACCGATCGATATTTCTCTCAATATCTTTTGGTATTATTACTTAAACATAACTTTTTACAATGCAGTGTATATAATCCACCGATTATTAAGTACCCTTTACAAAAGTAAAGGGTGGTTCTTTGAAATACTTGAATTCGACGCTATCTCTTCAGATCTTTTTTTGATCAATAGATGTTCCTTTGCAACGGTATGCAAAAGAGGGGGGTGTTGTGGGGGGACGCCCGACAACCTCAGTGCAGCGAGTAAATCAATTTTTACTCGGTGCACTGAACGTGTCTCAAGTTTCACAAGCGCCGTGCCTAATGACTCATTAGACCAATAATTAAAACAGGATCACAGACAGATTAGACGACTTTTTTTAGGGTATGCGTTCAGAGCAAGTTGGCACCCCCCGTAGGGAGCAGATTATTAAGTGCATTACAGGGTCGATTAGTAGTACTTGGGAGGCACTGTTGGAGATCATTCATTTTAATTTACACGGACATTAAGTGTTGTAAATAAAATCCACTTTGTAAGATTATTCCCTCCACTTTAAACACCAAGAAAATTTTGTTCCTCAGAAGAGGAACACGCTCCACACCTTTTTTTTTTTATTTTGGCTGACTGGAAAAAAAATCTCCGACGCTAATGGCCCTTCATTTTGGATAATTTAAATGAGGTGCGCAGGAACCACGTCAAATCGAATTAGCGAAAAGTATAATGGGGGGAGTCTCAAATTAATGTTTACAAGGAACAGGAGATGTAAGTTAATAAAGATATAAGGTCGTTTTGTAGATGGTATTACCCTCTGCATACTTTCTGTAAAATGCTCATTAAAATCGGCCATTTTTAGAAATAAAATTACTAACAGCTGGATGCCCAATTTCACAATGCTCTAAAAATACATCCCCTTATGTTAAGGGGACATTTTTAATAGTGTTGTCACCCTCTAATGAAATATTTCCCTCCTCTGTAGGTTCCTCACCACCTTTAAAACAGGGACGTATTCTGGAGTCCGAGCATTTCGTCTTCACGATCTGTTATCTCGAGCAAGGGCCCTTCGCAAAGTTGTGGTAGACGTAGAGGAGCCCATACTTTCCCATCAGCTGCAGTGGGCCTTCGGAACCAAGCTGCGGGATCTTATGGTCACAGGTAGTAATCTCCGCAAGGTACTCCCGGACGCCTTCCTGGGACTTCACACCCATGAGCTGACCCTTAGGATTACAGATACTTCGGTCGAACAACTTCCTAGAGGACTTCTTCGCTACCTTGCAGATGTCCGTTACTTGACCTTGGATTTGAGGGGAAATAAGTTAACAACCCTCAACCCTGAAGTGTTGGCAGTGGTCAGTGGAGATTATGTGGATGGATACGGGACTCAGCACATCACTGGTATGCAGTATTCTGCGCAATCCGTACACACATGCAAAGCAATGTTTAATAACCCTATTTCTCTTAAGAGAAATTAAGAGACTAGACTAGCTATATATGGTTCTGTTAGATATTATTCGTTTTATTGTTCTTGAAAATGGTAATAGGGGATATCTGGTGTGCTTATTCCAATTACTATACAGTTGGTTTTGCATTAGCAACATCCCCTTGTGTAGGTATGGACAGATCTGCGATGCTGGTGAAGGCTCAAAGTCAGGAGTGGCTGATATAAGATTGCTGACTTGGCGATCAGTTTTTGAGTGCGAAGGAAAAACAGTTCGGCGTCGAGATCATTCCCGATTCGAATGTGCAATGATTGTGGGGAAAAGATTAGGGGAAATGCTGGTGCCATATCTGGACAACAGCCAACATAGCTAACTGCTGAATTCTAAGACATCATTAGTCTAGAAAAAGGTGGGCCCACGAGGTATCAGGTAGATGTTTCTAATGCAAAGCCAAGTCACTATTTTATATAAATATTTAGCTGTTTATTTAAAAAATAATTTATATTTCGAAAAATATTAATATAAATTGGAATTTAAAAAAAATAAAACTGATCAATTTTTAAACTCTGTGGCATAATAAATAATCTGCAGTCTGTGTAATTAAGAAGAAATTAATTAATTTTTTTCTCCTTTAAATAGTTCACACTGGTTTATAAAGAAAAAAATTCCATCTTCCTCCAATAGGTGGAGCAGTGATAATGCAGAAAAATCCATGGAATAAATTCTAAAGACTGGAAAAATTCATAAAACAGAAATTAATACTTTTTTTTTACCATATAGGTGATGTGATATGCTTCAAAAATTAAAATTACATTAACTTAGTTAAGATATCTTTCTCCTGTAGATGGCGTAATGATGGAACTCGCGAAAACAAGTTTAAAAGAAAATATTAGTTCTTATTTTATCCAATAGGTGGAACCTTCTAAAAAATATACTGAATTAATTTTTAAAAAAGGAAAAATTAGATCCATTTTTTCCCTTTTGGAGATATTAAATCTGAAATTAAGTGCTGAAAATTAATTTATTGTCATTTTGTCCTATAGGTGGAGTCATGCTTGACAACAACCCATGGGTCTGTAGCTGTGAAATCCTGTGGTTAGGCCAATGGCTAAGACGCTGGCTGAGAGAAACATTCAGGGTGCATTTGATGAACGTTGACACAGCTTTGCATGTGAAGACCGTAGTTCGAAGGAGTGAATGTATATTTGCTGAAACTGGTAGTCGAGTTCCTCTAATTGACTTAAAAGTGACCCATTTGGGTTGTGACAACAGTCCCAGTAGTGCCCATCAAACGATTAGTCATCCTCACCATTTAGCGAAAGTTCTGTCGGTCATAACAGTGATGATGTCTTTGGTGACGTCATAATTGATACTGTACAGTAGTTATTTGAGAAAAGGTGCCAATCCAGCAATTTAAATGACAGACTCAGTTTCAATAATATCAAAATGATGAAAAATCCCACTCAATGTGAAATATGTCCCATACAAAGTTTATTTTTGCATTTTTGTATACGATTAAAGATTATTTCGACATTAAGCTGTTTCTGTTTCATTTCTTACTTCTGTAAAGATTGATCTATCTGCTAAAGGTGTGCAATCTTAAATATCCTGAATAGTTTTTGATTATTTAAATAATAATCACATATAAAAACATGATATCCTATTAATCTATAGTGCTGCCATCTCTTGACCTTTATTAATCTATAGTGCTGCCATCTCTTGACCTTTTTTGTCAATTGTGATCCATTTGAGTTGTTAGTGGAGCACCTTATATATATATACTATATTTTATTTTATATTAATATCATTAAACTGCACAATTCTTCTTTAATATTTAACCTTTACTAAATATTTAAATTTTTAAGAATATTCTTTAAATAATAAATATCTTTGAAAATTATATAATATTACTTACTCTAGTTGTTCATAGATGGCAGCAGTATAGAATGAAAGCATATGTTTTTATATTTCTTCATATTTCTGCATTAATAATTAAATAATATAATAATTAATAATTTATTCTTTGTAGTTCTGTTTAATAATTAACCTTTAGTGAATAGTTCATTTTTTAAGAAGATTATTCTTTAAATAATAAATTATATGAAATTGCTTACTCCACTTATTCCTAGATGGCAGCACTATAGAATTACAGCATATTTTTTATATTTCTTAATATTTCCGATTCAATAATTAACCTAATTAATTAAATTAATTAATTTAATAATAATTTATTCTTCATAGTTCTGCTTTAATAATTAACCTTTACTGAATAGTTCATATTTTTAAGAATATCGTTTTTTATAATAATAAAGAACTGAAAACTTATATCAAATTACTTACTCTAGTTGTTCCTAGATGGTAGCACTATGAGCACTATAGAATGATAGCATAAGTTTTTATATTTCTTCATATTTCCGTTTTAATTATTAAATTAATTAATATAATAATTAATCATTTCTTTTTCATATTGCTGCTTTAATAATTAACCTTTGTTAAATAGTCTTTTTTGAAGAATATCATTCTTTAAATAATAAATATCTTTGAAAATTCTATAAAATTATTTACTGTAGTTGTTTCTAGATGGCAGCACTATAGAACTATAACATATGTTTTTATATTTCTTCATATTTCTCCTTCAAAAATTAACCTAACTAACTAAATTAATTAAATTAATATTTAATAATTTTTTTTCATATTTTTGCATTAAAATTAACCTAATTAATTAACTTAATTAATATAACAAGTAATTGTTTATTCTTCATTGTTTTGCTTTAATAATTAATCCTTACTGAATAATTCATTTTTAAGAATATAATTCTTTAAATAATAAATATCTTTGAAAATTATATAAAATTACTTACTCTAGTTGTTTCTAGATGGCAGCACTACAGAATTATAGTATGTTTTATATTTCTACATACTTTCACTTCAATAATTAATCTAATTAACTTAATAATTTATTAATTTTAAAATTAATGATTTATTCTTCATCGTTCTGCTTTAATAATCAATCTTTATTGAATAGTTCATTTTTGAAGAATATCATTCTTTAAATAATAAATATATTTGAAAATTATATCAAAACTCTCTATGCTTACTGTAGTTGCTTCTAGATGGCGCCACGTTATAAGGAAATGTTGGGATAAACATTGCTATTCCTGTAAGCCAGTGTTTCCCCGAAGTTGTGAAATATTTTGGGGGAAAACCTTGACTTATATAAGAAGAAATATAATATATCAGAGTGAGCAAAGACTTAAGTGATCTACACAACAATTCCTTTTAAAATATCAAAAATTCTCTGTGAAGTTCTATTTTTTTGTGGTTTAATTTTTAAAAACCAAAACAGTCACACCAAATAATGAGACATACTAACGATTAATTAGTTTATTAATTATTTGACACAGAAATATCCAAATTAATTAACAGTGTAACGATAATATATATAAATAAGTAAATAAATTAGTAGAAATGCAGTTTTATTATTTCTATGTTTTAAATCGATATTTAACAAATAATTATTTAAAATATCATAAAATGGCAAAGTTTGTGGTACTGAAAATAGATGGCAACACCAATACCCTTATTGTTATTATTCATAATAAAACAAAGAATCTTAAAATTCGAATGGTGTTTATTTAATTATTTTAGTTTTAATTAATTAATTACTTTAATTGTTTTTGTTAGTTAATTTTTTATAATAATCCTTAGTTTTGAATGTTACAAAATAGAAATTACATCTATACACTTTAAAGGTTTTGAATATGGGTTAATAATAAAGGTTTCAATAAAAATAAATAAAATAAAATAAATATAAATAAATAAAATAAAATAAAATAAAATAAATATAAAAATAAAATAAAATAAATATGAATAAATAATATAAATAAATAAAATAAAATAAAATAAATATAAAAATAAAATAAAATATATATGAATAAATAATATAAATAAATAAAATAAAATAAATATAAATAAATAAAATAAAATAAAATAAATATAAAAAATAAAATAAAATAAATATAAATTGCTTAATTAATTAAATAAATAAATAAAAATAAGTAAAAGGTTTGAAGGTTTTGAATATTTTTGATTGCGGGTTAATACATAGTTTCAACGTATTTCACAGTGATATCAGTTTTAATAAACAACTTTCATAGTTTAAATATCAGAGAAAAATTGGAATTCATCAACATTTAGGAACGTTTTTTGGGAATTCGGTTGTTTTAGTCTGAAACATGGTTTTGATGGTTTGATATTTTTAATTCTTTTAATTTGACACGTATTAATGAACCCATAATGAGAAAAATTCTCAATTATTTATCCGAAGGCTATTCAGTACTAAAAGTTTGAGTTTTTATACAGAAATAAACGAGTGAAGCATATTCGAATATTTAAATACTTTTCGGAATAGTTCCTCCAATTTTAGTTACCATGGAGCTCGCTGAAAATCGATTTTAAAAATTAAAATTAATTGAAAATTATTTAAATCTACTGCATCACAAAATGTTGAATAAATTGCCACTGCTGTTCATTTAACACCAGGAACTCTTAATAGGATCGACAGAGAGAAGTAAGAAGTATTTTTATATTCAATAATACCAAAATTTGAAAACTTGAAAATTGTTGAAAATAATACAAAATTTGAAAACTTGAAAATTGTTGAAAATTTTGAAAATAATACCAAAATTTGAAAACATGAAAATTGTTGAAAATTTTGAAAATAATACCAAATTTTGAAATTGAAAGATTTGAAAATGTCATTGTATTAGACGACAAAGATTGCATAAAATTTTAACCAGTTAAAACGCTTGTTTTTGGATGAAAAACGCTCACAACAGTCACTGGATCCAACTTGAACAACTACAGGTGATCCACTTCGGCGATCTTCGCCAGGTTGGCTGAACGCATGTTCTGAGGGTGCAGTGCACAGTATCGCGTAACATTGCAATGATGTGTATTAATTCTAGCAATGTAACTGAAGGTACGAAATCAGAACTGTATAGGGATACTGTAAAATGTTTCAACTGGTCTAGTCCAGTAAGGGCAATGGTCCCCAAGAGCCTGAATACATTGGAACAATTACAGTCAATCAGATATTATCGTTATAATCCCCCTTAGAAAAAATTTGGATGTAACCTCGACTATTGGGTTGTGTATTCTACCACAAATGTGACTTCCATTGTCGAGCAGTTGGAGTGCTTTCTTCTTATGACATTTCTCAACGCCTGTAGAGTTAGACAATATTTGCAGACATAATGGCTTCATTACATACACAACCATAATATATCTGTGAGTATCTGACTACGAGTACATCGCTCAGTCCATTGAAAGGAAGTGAATCAGACCACTTTGATCTAATTAGTCACATAACATTCTATAATTGTTCAGTCATATTTCTATGTCACATCTGCACTACATTGCAGAAATAAACGGATATCTGCGTGTTTCATCACTTGTCGGTCCACATATCAGCCGACGTGATGAAATGTGTATTTATAACCGGTTATTTTTGCAATATAGTGTAGTTTTAAATTAGAGCACTCGAGACCTTACTTTCCAAATGGTCATGGTATGTTTACAAATTAGTAACTCCAACAAATAAACAAGATCCTAAATTTAAATAAGATTAGGCCACGTTACTTCAGAAGAGTAGATAAAATTTAACTATAGGTAAGCCATTGAGTAATACGTCTATTAATATTCTTCTTCTTCTGAAATTTCTTAAATATGATTCAACTCAAGAGCTGATATATACTCCCAACCTATTTACAGTTTAAGAACAGAAAGAAAAAGATGGTAAATTATGCTTATTAAACGAACCTAATCAATAAATCATCAGGACAAACAGAACAAAACAATCATTCACCTCTGCTTGACATAATCATTCCTGGAATCGCGCACCACCTTGGATTATGCAAAATCATCAGTATTGCTGTTTCATAACACAAATTTGTCATTTTTTTTTTTAAATGAAAATCCCCGAACCGAAAGGTATTAAAACTTATAGAATTTAGAAACCGAGCATGTGATGAAGGTTGAGAAGATGGAAGATACTTGATGACACTTGAATTTCTGTAGATTGTAATTTTCTGGATATACGTATGAAGGAAGTTTGTTGCAGAAAAACGAAGTCGAAAGGGTAAATGAGGAAGAAGAAAAGTTGGCTCTGTGAGTTTTAAGTTGGGCAGTGAGAGGATTCTCATCGGTTGCAGCACGTGCTCGGACAGGTTTGGAACACAGAGGAGGAGGAGGAGGAACTACAGAAGCCAATTCGCAACAATAATGCCTATATCTATAGAAAAGGAATGCAGCAGAAACAGAACATCTATGAAACAGAGAGTGGAGAGACTTTGTTAAAGACGAGTCATTAATTAACCTAACTGTCCTCCTTTGAATGGAATCTAGAAGCCTGAGAGAGGATTTCGGGGTACCACCCCAGATGTGGGAAGAATGTTCCATGATAGGGCGGATTTGCGATTTGTACAGAGTGAAGAGCTGTTTGGATGAAAAGCAACTCCGAGAGCGGAAGAGAAAACCAAGCTTTTAGATGCAGAGGAAGAAATGTTTTGGATGTGCTTTTTCCAAGAGAGGTTAAAAGTCACGATAATCCCTAATAGAGACATGGGATGTTGTCTAGATATCTGAGTTTTGTCGAAGCATAGGAGCAGAAGAAGGATTGAAATTAACCAGGTTATCTTTGCCCCATTGGAGAATTACCAGGAGATCAGCATTTAGGGAATTAGTGCTGGATATTCATGAAGTTGAAGCTGTTTGTGGAGGACAAGGTTTCTAGACGGTGGAATGCAATGTGCTATCATCAGCATAATTATAGGTAGAATTTGCTGTCAGTGGAAGGAGGTAATCAATATACAAGGGAGAAAGAGTGGGAGAAAGAACTAAACCTTGGGGAACACTAGCATTAATGAAAAAATTAGAAGATAAAGATCCATCCACTACAGTCACTCGAACCGTTAAAGAAAAAACTCAATAGCCAATTGCAAAAAAACAGGCACTCCATAAGATGGAAAGCTTATTTAGAAGACCTTTATTCCATACACGATCAAAAGTCTTAAAAATTCCAAGAGCAATTGCTTGAACTTCATCAAACGTTTCCAATAATTTGGAAAGAGTAGAGATAAGTACAAACTGTTTTCTGGACGAAGAAACCCCAGTTTCTGGGGGGGAAACCTAAGTACAATCGGACAATAATTGGAAGGGAAGGATTTCTCCCTTTTAAGGAACTGGCCGGTCATGGGCAAATTGGCCAAAGAGAAGGAAAAATGCCATTGAAATAAAAGCTTGTAACAATGCGACAGAACAGGAGTAAGCACTGGTATCAGAACGCTTAAACCAGTAATCCAAACAAGTAAATGAAACACAGAAATGGCACCGTTCATCCCATTTCGCATTCCTGTAATGCATGGCCATTAGAGAGAAACTCCATTGGAGAAGAAACCAACACCAGTTTGTGCCCTGAAGTGCTTAGCGATCTATTGATATTGTATTCGAAGATTGCTGGCGAGGAAAAGCTCAACATTGTTCAATGTGTGGTTACGATTGTCTGCTATTCTGGCTGTGTGAGGTCATTAGTAATTGAAAACCTCGGCATCTCAGTTAGCAATAATATCACAAAGAAAAACTACCTCATTGTCAGGACAGTTAAACTTGAGAACGTCCAGTTTAAAAGAAAGTTACAATCAAAATAAAAATCCACTTTGACACTCCCAGTAATTCTCGGACTTACAAAATAGAACCGGCGTATACAGTGTCCAGAAGAATACTTCTAAGCAAATCCGTTACATAGCCGATAAAAGTCATAATTTTCTCAATAACAGTTCAGTCAATACAAGTTCAGTAAATTTTTAATCACAACTCGTATAAACTGTGCTGCCACTTTATTAGGTACATCTACCTATAGCGAGTTGAGCCTCCTTTAGCCTTAAAAACAGCCTGAATTCGTCTAGGCATGGATTGAACAAGATGCTGAAAACGTTGGCAGGAATGGAGTACCATGCAGACATGAGTGTGTCACGCAGTTACTTGAGATTCAACGAAGGTGTAGGCCTGCAGCGAACAGCCCTTTCCAGCTCATCCTAAAGATGTTCAATATTATTGAGATCCGTGAACTGAGCGGGCAACTGCAGCAAAGAAAAGTCATTGTTATGTTCCTGGAACCGTTCCACGTTGATTTAGGCTTTGTGCACCGGCGCATTATCTTGCTGGAAGAAACCATCTGACTGAGGATAAACTGTTAACATGAACGGATTCTTCATGCATTAAGAATCTGCAGATGATACAAAGATTGGCAGGGTTGTTAATGCCATTAATGGCAGTGGGCTTCTGCAACAGGATCTGGAAAAGTTCGGCAGATGAGCTGAGAAGTGCCAACTGAAGTTTAAACTTGAAAAATGCAAAGTACTCCATATGGGTAGAAATAACCCCAGAGAAACGTACCAACTGTGTGGTACTACACTTAGGGAAGTGGAAAGTGAAAAATATCTGAGTATAATTGTGCAGTTAGATATGAACTGTGCAGAAAGCTGCCAGAGTAGGTCATGGGACATTGTCAATGATATACAGGAATTTAGAAGGAGGTGATTATCTCTTTGTATAAAGTAATGGTCAGGCCACAGCTTGAGTACTTCAGACAGTTTTTAAATTCTGTATGGGATCAACTGACCATGTTACCAACAATAAATCCTAAGTGGGAAGCATTCAAGGAATTAATCGTGGATGCTACTAAAAGTTTCATACCTATTAAAAAATATTGTTCAAGGTTTAGGCCTAAATGGTTATCAAATGAACTAATGAGACTCGTGACAGAGAAGAAACACGCATGGGATGCATATAATTTATCAAGAGATTCAAAAGCCTATGGCAGATATAAGCTAGTCTGTAATCAGGTCACAAAGGAGGTTAGGCAGGCGAAGGCAGATTACGAGAAATCCTTGGCAAAAGATGCTAAGAAAAACAGCAAGGATTTCTTTACTTATATAAACTCTAAAAGGAAGGGGATGAATCAGCTTGGTCCACTTGACATCGATGGTTCGACTGTTGATGATCCTGCTCCGGTAGCTAACAAACTGAATGAATATATTGCATCGACATTCACACATGAGGAGTTATTCAGCGAGGGGAATGCCAGAGGTGTATTTAACTCTGGCAGTGAGCTGAATGATTTTGTAATAACTGAGAGCAAAGTGGAGAAGAAATTGTTGAAGTTAAACATAAGAAACGCACCTGGGGAGGATGGGTCTATCCAGTTATATTAAAGGAGGCGACAAAGCAACTAAGCAAACCCTTAGCCATAATTATGAGAGCATCCTTGGACTCAGGGGAGGTTCCCACGGACTGGAGATGTGCAAATGTATCCCCAATTCACAAAGGAGGATCAAAGGGTGACACAAGTAATTACAGACCAGTTAGTTTAACTTCTGTTCCGGGTAAAATAATGGAGTCATTTGTTAAAGATGCATTGCAGGATCATCTAGACTGCAGCAATAATTCAGACACAGCATGGGTTTGTTAAGGGAAAGTCTTGTCTGACAAATTTGATAGGATATTATGATGTGGTTACAAAGGAACAGGATGCGAAAAATAATTTTGATATCATATACTTGGATTTCAGGAAAGCTTTTGACACTGTTGCGCATGGAAGACTACTGTACAAATTGGAGCAGAATGGTATTAAGGGTAAGTTGCTACAATGGATAAAGGAATGGTTGTGTGGGAGACGACAGAGGGTGGTAATCAATGGGTGCTGCTCTTCTTGGACTAATGTCATTAGTGGACTCCCACAGGGTTCGGTGTTGGGTCCACTGTTGGTTTGTATATTTATCAAATGATATTGATGAAGGTATATCAGGATTGATGTTGAAGTTTGCAGATGATACAAAGGTTGGCAGGATTGTTAATGACAGTAATGGCAGTGTGCTACTGCAACAGGATCTAGAAAATTTGGGCAGATGGGCTAAGGAAGTGGCAACTGAAATTTAACCTTGACAAATGCAAAGTACTGCATATGGGTAGAAGTAACCCCAGAGAAACGTACCAACTCGGTCGGTACGTTCTACCAAAGGTGGTAGAAAATGAAAAAGACCTGGGAGTAATTGTGCAGTCAGATATGAAGTTTTCTGAGCAATGCAGACAGGCTGCCAGGGCAGGTCATGGGGTTTTGTCAATGATATATAGGAATTTTGCTAGCAGGGAAAAGGAGGTGATTGTCCCTCTGTATAAGGCAATGGTCAGGCCACGCCTTCAGTACTGCGTGCAGGTCTGGAGGCCTCATTTTAGGAAGGATGTAGATTTGCTTGAGCGTGTACAGAGAAGGGCAACAAGATTGGTGAGGGGAATGAAGGGATTAAGCCTCTTACCAAGAGGCTGAAGTTCCAAATTGCAGTGGCTGGAGACTAGGCACCTGAAATGTGATCTGATTGAGGTGTATAATGCTTTGAATGGGTTGAGCATGCTGAATTCTGATGGGATCCTTCCACTTGTTCAGATTACGAACCTAAGGGGGCATAAATTCAAATTGAGGAAAGACAGCTGTAGAATAGATGTGCGGAAATTTGCCTTTAGCCAGCGGGTGGTTAATTGCTGGAACAAACTCCATCTGTCGTTGTGGAAATTGACAGCTTGAATAAATTCAAGAAGGATCTGGACAAAAGTTTCCTTTTGTCCAGATCCAACCATACATAAAAGGCTAGTTAAGTTTCTAACTTAACTAGCCTTTTATGTATGGTTGATAATTTAAATGTTTTTGATTAGTAATGGTATAATTTACAGGATATACACGAATAAATTAGCTTAGTAAGAAAGTATAGTGCTGCCAAAAGATATTTAAGATATTTAAAAGCTCGCTGGAATTTTGTCATCATTAAATGGGTGCAAATCCATCAAACACCGAAATCAACCAATCGGGCCAATTGAAGCAAAGGAAGTTCGTGACATCACTGTAGACGAATCGAGTGATCAGGGCGCGTGACCGTTTCATTGTTAAAACGTACCGAGAGGGCAGCCACGATTGCGCATTGCCATCCATCTCAATTTAAGTCCCGACTGACACACTTGTGACCGGACGGCGAATGTCTACGTGCGTCTGACACCGAGCGTCTAACCCTATCCTGCCTAAATGCGAAGAATATTTTCAACCTCCGACAGGATGTTGTTGGAAAAGTGTGAGATTATCCTGTTCCAGGCCGGAAAACATCATTAAACTCAATAACTGCACTCCAATGAATAGAACTTAGTGAAATAGTTATGGAGATTTATTTATTTGATGAATGAGCATTTTTAATATTCTATTGCGCATGAGCCAGTTTAATACGTTTTTAACGACCCTCGTTTCAAAGAAATCTCTTATTTCCTTTTCAAAAAAAATGAACACTTCGGTGATTTGAATGGGAAATGAATCGAAAGTGAATACGTTAAGCCTAACGTGGCGGACGTTGGAAACAACCGTGAAATTTTTCTGCTATCTTCAAACTTCCTTTTAATCTTTTCTCTTTTTTTATACATTCTATTTTGTTGCGCGATCTAACGAGGAAACCACTACTGGAATCCACCCTGTTTCGCGTCTAATTCGAATAAATTCACCTTTCATTGACCTTCGGTATCTGAATTCGGCCTTCAGATTTCCGCGGATAAACGTTGGACCCTCCTAACTGCTTTCCGGAACATACGAGAGGTAGTGGGGGGAGGGGAAAGGGGTGTGATCAGAGAGGCACTCAGATTCAAAGGAGGATACACGTGCAAAAATACCGGATGTGAAATGATAACGCGGACTTTCAGAGAACAAAACAAAACAGCAAATCCTGAAATCGTTGAAAAGAATAAAAATTCGCGTTTCTACGCCTAAAAACAATTGTACCTGTTACTATGGTTACCACGAGCGTAGCTCGTTCACGCATTTTTTAAACTGAATCATATTAATTAATAGTTGTCGTTAGATGGCAGCAAATGTTCTTAATTAAAAGGAATTTTACATTTGTTGGTTCCCAATGGTTACCATAGGCATAGTTCGACATTAGAAATTGATTCCGTTTTAAATTATATCATTAAATTATTTATTGTCGTTAGATGGCACCAAAAGTCTGAATTACAAAAAATTTTATCTATTGCTATAGTTACCACGAGCATAGCTCGACATTAGAAAATTTACTCGTTTCTAGGAATTGTACATTTGTTGCTATGGTTACCTCGAGCTTGACGTTAGAAACTGACTCGTTTTTAGGAAATGTACATTTGTTGCTATGGTTACCACGCGCATAGCTCGATATTAGAAAACTGACTCGTTTTTAGAAATTCTACATTTGTTGCTATGGTTACTTTGAGCTTTGACATTTTAGAAATTTACTTGTACATTTGTTGCTATGGTTACCACCACTATAGCTCGACATCAGAAATTAACTCGTTTATAGGAAATGTACATGTGTTGCCATGGTTACCAAGCGCATAGCTCGATATTAGAAAATTGACTCGTTTTTAGAAATTCTACACATGTTGCTATGGTTACCAAGAGCACAGCTGGACATTAGAAATTTGCGTGTTTTTTAAATTAAATCATACAAATATTTATTGTCGTTAGATGGCACCACGAGTCATAATTAATGGGAAAGATTTGTTTTTTTTCTCTGTTTACGCGCTCTTTTCAAAGAAATATTTTGACCTATTTTTAAATCGCCAGTTTTGACCTGATTTTATATAAATCTGCGGAAGAGTTCCCGAGTCCAGAGGGGATTTTACGTTTGTGTATTTGACCCACATATAAAGTAGTTATTTTATTGTTTTCGTTTTAATGATGTATACTTACGTGTAATGTCGCCAGAGGTCACTACGTTCGTTGATGAGTTCTGAGGAAGAATCTTTCTCCATTAACGAATTCAAGCCGCTGTTCGATAGATTAATAACACTAATCGTGCGCGTCCTGTTCCCGATTTAAAAACAAAAAAGCCCCCGCAAAGGAAATCTTATTTGGAAGATAACCTCTGTTATGAAACTCGGGGTTTTGTTTTTCGGTCAATATTTGCCGAATAAACAGTGGGGTGATGAAGTAACAACAAAGCCTAATCGCTGTTCTATAACAACAACAGAGCACTTCGTATCTGCGCCCCGTGCGTACACACTACCCGAATATACCGCTATTTGCGGAGCTCTGTTACCATGGATACGAAAGAAGATTGGACGAGATTTGTTTTAATCTTAAAATCCGTAGAGAAAAAGCTGCAAACTGGTTTCAGATAAGGAAGGCAGCTCAAAGAAGGAGAAAGTTGTGGCGCAGAGGGAAGAGTTGAAAAAGGCGAATTCGCTCGGTTTCCATAAAAATGAAATGAAATGAAAACGAATTTATTCGAAATAAAATGGAAAAAAAGGAAGGTGGAATTAAGAGCGTAAAGACAAAAAAAAAAAGAATGAAAATAAATGAACATGAAATAGAGAATAAAAAGTTTTTTTTTTTTTTTTTATGGGAAGCGCAAGAGGAAAAAATGTTTCCCGGCTGGGACAGGGTCAATTAAAATGCGTGCATTATAGCTTTGCAGGGCGTTTGCGATAAACACGCGATCCATAAGCATCATTATTAGCAAAGGGGGGAAATGCGAGGTTATTAACCACCCTAAATGACGAGAGTGTCTGCTATTAGTGGCTGGGAAATGACTCGGATTCGGCCTCACCAGTGCGTTCCTGGCACTCCAAGGAAAGTCGTCCGTAGCCTACTTAAACACACCTTGTAAGAAAGCACGTGACTGGAATGGATTCTTCTCCCCTCCCCCCCGTATCCTCGCGAACTTTAGAGAAAACACTAGCGCATAATCACCCACAACACGCAGTCTGATTTCTTCATTCCCCTTCAGTCTCTCTCCTTTTCACTCTTTCTCTCTCTCTCTCTCTCTCTCTCTCTCTCTCTCTCTCTCTCTCTCTCTCTCTCTCTCTCTCTCTCTTTTGTCTTTTCTAATCTGTATCTCAATTTCCATCATCTCTTTCATTTCTCAATACCTATCTCTCTCTCTTTGTCCCTCTTTTTTTCTCCCTTTCTTCCCTCTTTCTATTAACCCTACTATTTCTCTCTCTGTGTCTTCGCCTGTCTCTTTCTATCTCTGTCGTTTTCTCTTCTTCTTCTTTCTCTCTCTCTCTTTTTGGTTTCTCCTTCCTTCCTCCCTTCTTTCTCTCATTTTCTCTGTCTTTCTGGGTGCGCAGTTTTCCGCTGCGTGTCGCTGGAATAAAGCGTTTGGGTCGATGAGGATGTGAATGAAGAGAGGAGGAAACGAAGGAGCCGAGTAAGGAGCAGGGCGACCTTGTGGTGTCTCCGAAATGCGTCCACCAACCCTCTCGTCACTGCGTCGCTCAATGAAGACCATTCCGTGGATATGACGTCACGATCCCGTGATTGAACGAAAATTAGAAGCACACACGCGAAAGGAGAGTGGCAATGACCCATTTTAATACGAAACACGAACGGCAGGGGGCAAATGAGGTCGTCACCGACAAAAAAGTCGGCATAATGGCACTCACAGTGACGAGAGGAAATGTGGAAATCGCTTTCTTTTCGTCCCAAATTGTCCCACTTCGTCGCCACCAACCTCGTCGCAGAATTCTCCGAAAAGACAATGAAATATCGACTCTCCGTTGTGATTCTCTGCCATTCTTTCCTTCTTTACAGATTCTCTCTCTCTCTCTCTCTCTCTCTCTCTCTCTCTCTCTCTCTCTCTCTCTCTCTCTCTCTCTGTTACACACACATTCTTATCATTTTGTCGATTGTTTACTCTTTCTCCTTACCCACCTTATTATTCCCACTATTCTTCATTCTCTTCTTACGTTCTGTCCATCCGTCCATCTCTCCCATTTTATTTATTTTTTCTTGTTTTTGATTTTCCTTTTCTCCTTCTGTCGGTATGCCTCGGTTGATTTCATCTCATGTTCATTCTCTCACTCTTTGTTTTTCCCTCCTTCTATCCCCTTTACTCTATGCTCTCTGCTTCTCTCTCTCTCTCTCTCTCTCTCTCTCTCTCTCTCTCTCTCTCTCTCTCTCTCTTCATCCTGTCTTTCCTTCCCCATTCATTGTTTCTCTCTTCTTCCTTTTTTTTTCTTTTCTCAATTCCTTCTCTGTTTACTGCACATTTTTCTGTATTTTATTTTATTATTTCTCTCTCTCTCTCTCTCTCTCTCTCTCTCTCTCTCTCTCTCTCTCTCTCTCTCTTACTTTTCTCTATTTATTCTCTCCTTTTCTTACTCTTCTCTCTTTTTTTATCTTTCCCTTTTCTAGTTCTCTCTCTCAATTTTCCCTTTTTTCTTTCTCTATTCCTGTCTTCTGTGTTTTCTTTCTTTCTCAATCTTTTCTCTTTTTTTATCTGTAACATTCTGTCTTTCTCTCTTTCCTTTTTCTGTCCATTGTCTTTCTCTCTCTCTCTCTCTCTCTCTCTCTCTCTCTCTCTCTCTCTTCCCCCCTGTCTTTTCTTTTTTTTCTTTCTCTTCTGTCTTTCATTTTTCTCTTTCTCTCTCTGTCTGTTTTATTTTTTCCTCTCTTCATTTTTCTCTTTGTTTTTTCTGTTTTCTCTCTCTCTCTCTCTCTCTCTCTCTCTTTTCTCTGTTTTTTTGCCATCTTCTCTTATCTCTCTTTCCCTTTTCTTTTTCTCTTTATTGTGTTTCCCCCCTCTCTCTATCTCTCACTTAATTTTCGCTTCTTAGATCTCTATTTCTATTTATTCTTTCCTCTTTCTCTTTTTCCTTTTTCTGTCCATTGTCTTTTTCTCTCTCTCTTCCCCCCCCGTCTTTTCTTTTTTTCTCTCTCTTCTGTCTTTCACTTTTCTCTTTCTCTCTCTCTGTTTTCTTTTTTCCTCTCTTCTTTTTTCTCTTTGTGTTTTCTGTTTTCTCTCTCTCTTTCTCTTTTCTCTGTTTTTTTGCCATCTTCTCTTATCTCTCTTTCTCTTTTCTTTTTCTCTTTATTGTGTTTCCCCCCCCTCTCTCTATCTCTCACTTAATTTTCGCTTCTTAGATTTCTATTTCTATTTATTCTTTCCTCTTTCTCTCTTCCCTTTTTCTCCCTATTCTGTCTTTCCTTTTTTGTTTTCTTCTTCTGTCTTTTCTCTTTTCTATCTCTGTTTTATCTTTCTCTTTTCTCTCTTCCTTTTTTCCTCTATTCTGCCTTGCCTTTTTCTATTTCTCTCTTTCTCTCATTTTTGCTTTTTTTTTATTTCCATTCTTTTTTTATTTCTACTCTTTTAATCTCTCTCTCTTTCTCTCTCTCTCTCTCTCTCTCTGTTAATATAGAATTTACTCCTATTTTTAAAATGACTCTCCCATGTTACTAGTCATTTTAAACAATAGGAAGGTGTTTAAAATGGCTTTCTGGTCATTTTAAACACCTTTTGGTCAAAGTGCATCGATAACAAACACCCCATGAACTCTTCAATGCTCAAATTAAGTAATTTTTCGCTTAATAATAGACTGAATGCGACCATTTGTTGTGGTAGAAGTGAGCTCCACAACTCCCTGGGAACATCCCCAATTAGTGCGTTGGGTAAATGACCTATTTATGACAGGTGTTTGGCGGCTTTCGTCCCATCCCAGCAACCACAACAAATGCGCAAATAATTGAGCGAGACTGCGCAGCAGCTCAACCGTCTTTCCCATTTCTTTCGTACACAAGAAATCCAATCTGGCGCTTACCACCGCGCTAATTACGAGAAGAAATGCGACACCTCCCCCCACCCCCCGTTTGTATAAACACAAACCGGTTTTATTCGGGTCTTCGGTAACGAACGCAAACTTTCGTTACTCCTTTTTGCGAAAAATGCCAAATCTTCCTACAAGAAACTGCGCAGGCGCGACAATTACGCAATTTGTGACATTTCGTTATCCATAGTTCGGCGCGAGACTCACCATGGTAACTTCACGCGAAATACCACCAGTTTCTCTGGAAACCTATCACATGGGCACGCGATTTCCATGGAAACGACTACCGATGGTATTTCGAATAGAATTTTGGTTAATTGAGGGTTAAATGAAAATTTCACACGAATTGATTTTCTAAAATAAATGCGAAAAATGTTTGAAAATAGCTCGTGATGCATTTAGAACGATTTTAAACTCTTTTTTAGATAATATCTTTGAACATATTGTCTCTTAAATTTGCATAATCCAATTCGATTAAAATATTGCATAATAAGCGATATTTTAACAGTTTTAAATTTTATTTTTGGTTTTAAATGAACGTTAATTTTTTAACATTAATTAAAAATATGACATAAAATAATAAGCAATTAACAATAGTAACTTTTAATATTTCTAAATGTTAAAATTGTAATTTTTAATTTTAAAAATATGTAAAAATTAGAATTTAACTGTTGACACGAACCAACATTGATTTAGTGACTTATAGGTCAAAATGGGTTATTATGGGTTAAATTTTATAGATAATTCACGTCATTATTATTATTTTTACCTAAATGGGTGCAGTAATATTCGCCTAAGGCCATCATGGCTACATAAACTACAGCGAGAAAACCAGTATTGTCTTGTCTGGATTTATACCAATTGCACTCTGGCCTTGGGCACTTCTTAACCACAATAAAAAACAATGTAATATGGGTGCAAGCCAGCCCCTTTTTCACACATGACCCGTCACGTCCTTCTTGGGCAACTATTTGCATACAAACTTGGCATTGACATACATAAAAATTCAAAAATATTATCCAAAATAAATAAAGATTTTTTTTAACCATAAGAACTCTCCCCCCACTCCTCTTCTCTCTCTCTCTCTCTTTTAATACCGTATTTATATCGCTCTCTCAGGTGTTTCTGTTGACCTTTGATCTCTATGTGACCTAATATCGAGCATACTACAATAACTTTCCTTTCATAACACCTTAAGGCGTTCTTTCTTCGGATTTATTATTGTCATAGTTTCTCTCAAGGTTTACTTGTTTTCTTTCTTTCTTTCTTTTCTGATAAGTCTCTTGCAGGACTTAGAAGAGGCAACTTCAAATATGGCTGAACGTGTTTTGTCAGACATGATAATTACACGTTGATACCTGGTTTGCAATTGTGGTCGAAGAAGACCAATAGATGAATCCAATTAGCTCATGTCCACTTTATTATTCTAATAAGAGACTCCAGTTATTGATATATCGGTTCATCAATGAAAAAATTAGTTTTTTAAATTTATCAACGATTTTTTATTTTAAAATTCAAATACTTTCATGAGGAAGATGCAGACAGCCAATGACCTGTCTGTGTCTGATCTCCCTTTTTGCTCCTAGACTCGTTTCGCCCTGGTATGCAAAACGTATTGCCAATACAAAATCAAAATGGAGTAACTCTAACCAAAATATAAAACCAGATCAGAAGTGCTTTCGGATTAAACTAGTCTGTGAAATTATGCATCCAGGAAAAATTAAAGACTCCTTTTACTACAATAGGAGACAAATTATGAACACACATCACGTTTTTGAAGGAAGTTAAGGTGGCATTGATCTACGTGAATGAATCAGTGCGCGTCTAATAGTTCCCAATAAAGTGAACACTCTTAGGACGTATATTATCCAGTAGACCAATGACAAATGGAAAAAATAAAACTAAGTAACTCCAAATAAAACAATACAAGGACATTATAAAATAGATATTAATATTCATAGAGTAATAAACCATGTAAAAAAAACTTGTATGGTTGCCAAGATACAGTTTGTAGTCATGGCAACGACTGACTTTCGTTGGCTTTTTGAAAGTGGCTGAGTTATTGAGGGTTTTTAAGAATTTTTATCCAGGAAACTCGAGCTTTTCATCCCGAAAACGCACAAGCTGACTGTTAATGGGTTGATTATTTAAAATAAGTAATTAGAGAAAGATATTGAGCAACCCAGGCCGTGAGGCACTACACTGAATCTGTACTGATTGAATTGAATTGATTTGAATAGATGTATAGATCGAATCTGAATTGAATTGAAAACCGAGTAAATTGGATTTTTTACCGATGAAACTCGAGCTTTTTATCCCGAAAACATATAAACTGACTGTTGGTGGTTTTATTATTTAAAATAAGTACTTAGGGAAATATTGTGAGTAATTCAGGCCGTGAGGTACTACACTGAATCTTTAAATTGCGTTTGTTAGGCTTTTTTTTTTCAGGGTTCAGTGGTTAATGGTCATAATATATTAAGCTGCATTTTCGCTGAAAGATTCTTAGAGCGTGTCTGTCAGTCATTGACCAAGGGTATCGACAAAAATCATCAGGAACTTGGAAGTGCAAGTCTGTTTAAAGAAGAAATCAATATCTGACTTGATTGAGGTAAAATTAATGAGGTCAACGAAAGGGATATTTGTCAAAGATATAGTTAAAGACAGCTGGACTATTTTTATCTTTCTAAACAACAAGTTTTCCTTTCTCAATCTCTCACACACCCACACACCACGCTATCGGGTGCTCTGTGAATTTTCCTGGAGCCAAAGAGATTATGCAAAATATGATTTCCTTCAGTTAACCCTCTTAGAATGTTTTCAGTGATCCTTCAGTGATGTGTGGCTACAGGGGGAAACATTGTCCAAAAATCCCATTTGGTTATTGTCAGTCAGAAGGAAATCTTTGCCCAATGACGAGAGTAAACCCAAAAAAAAATCTTTCAGAGTAAAATCATAAAGTGGTTGGACTTTATTTCTGTTCGGTAACTCATTCGTGGACTGTCATGGGTTTGGTCCATGCCCAAATTATTTATTTTTGTTTTTCGGTCAAATAGAAAAATGAGGAAACAAGTGGGGTCTTCATGTTCTGCTTCAGGTAATGTAAACAGTAGAAAATTGTTTTCCAACATGGATGACAAGTTGTTGACAATCTATCAATCTTCTTTGTCGTGGTAAAAACAAAGTGAAGTAAGTCTGCTTCCTTCATCCGCAAGGAAGACGTCCAACGAAAGTTGCCAGGTGAGGATGTAAACTTGAGAAAAATAAGTTCAGTACACAAAGGATGTTTGAGAAGAGAACTCGGTTCTCATTTGGGGAAGAGCAAAGTTGTGAGGTGGAAGTACCGTACTATGGTGCTGTATTTCAAGTAAGTTACTTTTAAGTTAGTAACAATTTTGTACAATTTTTCGTCGCTTAGCAACACTACCGAAGGACGGTAGCCAATCGTTGCGCATTTCTCGTAACTTAGCAACTCTCTTAAAAGGAAGCTGGCCAATAGAAAATGGCTGTTTTTCCACGCGCTCGATTGTCACTTTATAACAACAAAGAGGTCACCGCGAGGTGACCGATTTCTACCCATTTTTGCGCGTGGACCGCACCAGCGCGTGCAAAATGATCGCGACATTAATGAAAGAGGGCGGTTGTGTAAAGAGGTTGCAACAGGACTTGAAAAAGTGGCCTTCTTTTTCACTACCGAAACGTACCTTGTTAAAAGATTCAGTTAGCCTTGAATTAGGGCTTTTTATTATCCTGTGAGATACATCTGCAACTGGTTCCTCTTCTGCGAAGAATTGCCAGGTTTAAAGAGGGATGAAACGAAGAAAGAAATCATATTAATCACGCGCTGAATGCTTCCAAAGCGTCTCTCTCTGAGCGAGCCGGTGTTTGGAGCCAGATAGATCCATTAGTTTTGATCCGTTCATTTAATTGACCTTGACTTTAGCAACTATCACGAGACTGACGTGTGACAGGGTAAAGAGTGACGCGTTTCACTTTGAAAGTCCTTCGCCGGTGATGGAACACGAAACAGTTAATGAATAATGGCAGATGGAGCGCGAATCCCAAATCTTTCCCTCTACTTCCTAGTCCTGTTTGGCCCATTCCTGCCCAAGGTCCACACAAATGCCAAGTCTTTATCTCATTATCTCTCGCTCTCAACTCTCTTTTTTCTCCTTTCTCTTCTCCTCTCTCTCTCTCTCTCTCTCTCTCTCTCTCTCTCTCTCTCTCTCTCTCTCTCTCTCTCCTCTTTTCTTTCTTTTTTTTACTCCTTTTTTTTTTACTTAATTTCTCTTCTCTCTCTTTCCCCCTTTCTTTCCCTTTTTCTTTCTTTATTTTTCTGTTTCATTTCCTTTTTTCTTTCCCCTTTTCTATTTCTATCTCTCTCTTTTATCTCTATTTCTCTCTCTCTCTCTCTAGTCCTTCCTTTTTCCTCTTTCCCATTTTCTCTCTCTTTTTCTTCTCTTTTTCTCTTCTCGCTCCTTTCTCTCTTGTCTATCTCTCTTTTTTCTCATTCCAGTTTTCATTTCCAGTGTTCCTTATTTCCTTTTTTCTTTCCCCTTTTCTCTTTTATCTCTATTTCTCTCTCTCTCTCTAGTCCTTTCTTTTTCCTCTTTCCCATTTTCTCTGTCTTTTTCGTCTTCACCTTTTTCTCTTCTCGCTCCTTTCTCTCTTTTTTCTCTTTCCAGTTTTCATTTATTTTTCGTCTTCACTTTTCTTCTTTTGCTCTTCTATCTCTCCCTATTTCTTTCTCTCTTTTTCTTCTTCACCTTTCTCTCTCTCTCTCTCTGTCTTTTCTTTTCTCTCTTTCTTTTCTATCTCTTTTTTTTTTCTGTTTTCTCCCATCTCCTTTCTCTCATTCACCTTTCTTCTTCTCTCTCTCTCTCTCTCTCTCTCTCTCTCTCTCTCTCTTTTTACCTTTACCTCTTTCTCTCTCTCTTATTTTTTCCTTTACTTTTCTTCTTCTCTTTCTTATCTTTTTCTCTCTTTTCTCCCATGTTTCTTTTCTGTCCTTCACTATTCTCCTATTTCTCTCTTTTCTGCTTATCTCTCTCTTTTTCTCTTCTCTCTCTCTCTTTTTTTCCTCCTGCATTTTTCTTCTTTTGTTCTTCGTTCTCTGTTTTCTATCTTTCTCTTTCTCTCTTTTGTACTCTCTCTCTCTCTCTCTCTTTTCTCCCAACATTTCTTCTTTTCTCTCATTCACCTTTCTCCTCTTTTTCTCTTCTTTCTCTCTCTCTCTCTCTCTCTCTCTCTCTCTCTCTCTCTCTAGTCCTTCCTTTTTTCTCTTTCCCATTTTCTCTGTCTTTTTCTTCTTCACCTTTTTTTCTTCTCGCTCCTTTCTCTCTTGTCTATCTCTCTTTTTTCTCTTTCCAGTTTTCATTTATTTTTCGTCTTCGCTTTTCTTCTTTTGCTCTTCTATCTGTCCCTATTTCTTTCTCTCTTTTTCTTCTTCACCTTTCTCTCTCTCTCTCTCTCTCTCTCTCTCTCTGTTTCCTGTTCGTATTTGACATTACTTTCAATATTTGCCTTAGTTTCGATTGAAATTGAGGTCACTCGAATAATTATCTTTCGAGTGTTGTGTCGTTTTGAGGATTTCCATATCGAAAGAAAGGTTGCCCAATCTCAGCTTACACCAACTTGTTTACCATCCAATCCTCAACCTTGGCTCGAGATGCATTTCTACACCTCGCAGTCGGTTTCTTCAAAGACAACAAACGCTTTCACCCTGTCGTACACGAACAAAGCCCGAGGGTGCGGTAGACCCACGCTCGATGACTGTACGATTTCAGACGAATTCACGATGCGCATTTAGAGTGGGTGGACGGGTGGGCCAGGGACAATCGGTGGAAGAGACCCTCGTTACTTGTAATGGATATATCTCGGACGATAGAGGTCAAGGAGCCAGTAAAAATAAATTAAAAAAAAGACGCTATCTGACCTCCAAAACTAAATTTAGAAACAGTTGAATAAAGCAAACATCTCCTCTCTTCTCTCCATAAACAATCGATTAATTTTCCTTCTTTATCTCCAAGAAACTAATAAATCCGACTGCAGATAAATATTAAGGCTAGAAATTTATTTGAAGATCGTAGGTGTCACCCAGTGTTAGGCTCGCTGCTGAGGGAAGGTATTGCAACAACGAAACCGGTTTGTGTAGCTTCAAGGGGAAAATTACTTTGCGGTTAAAAAAGGGGAAAAAAAAGGCTAAAAAGCGACCAAGGACCAATTTCCCTCTGATTTAGTCGCTGAATTATCTAAAAAAAAAACCACTTTAAAAACAAATATATACTGCTCTATTAAAAATATTAGAAAACAGATGACACATGAATCGAAGGAACAAACTCAGTCTTTAATATTTTGGCAGGGCAGTGTATACTACAACGATTATATGAATATAAACAAAAACCGATGTTATTCGCTCGATAATCACTTATTTCAAATCACAGCTGACAACACCATTACACAGTCCTGATTGTTCCTTAACTTTTTCAGCACCAGTGTATATATATAAGAAAATCGGTATTCCCAAACGAAAATTTCGTTTCTTGTTTCGGTCATAAACTTTAAGTTTTTGTAGCTTACGCCCCCTGGTGAGTATTTTCAATTTCCTTCACAAATCCCATGTTTATACAACAGCTCACAAAACCGGTTCGCTGAATATATCTGAACCCAGTTTAAAAAAAAAAAAACTTCTCTCTTTCTATCTCTCTCGGGTGGAAAGAAAGAAAGAAGAATTTGTCAAGGTTCAATGATTTTCCAATACCTCATACAAAATCACTTCCGGAATCAACAGTTCCTTGTTGTTGTTGTTTTTTTTTTTTTTTTTTTTGAATCAGAAAAAATTAAAAAAAAAAAAAAAACAGACGATTGCAGTCGCCATTTTGGACATCATCTGTTGGTTTGAGTCAGATTAAGATCTTGTCAGACGAATAGACAGATAGATTGAGTAGTCTAGCCGTCAATAATTATAAGTTGTCTTAAATAATATTTAATTGTTATAGGCTGTTGTCATGGTAACGGCGCATGCGCGCGTGTCTCTCGCCTTAAATATCTCTCGATGGAAATGGAGCCGGAATTAAACGCGCTAGGTGTACGCGATCTGGCCAATGAGAATGCGCACGAAACTCCAGGGTGGCGCCACCTGTTAGAGGCTAGAAGTACGAATGCGTGGCTGGAAGTTAAGCAGTGCGTGCGTATGTGTTCGCGAGATGCAGCGTTTTGGACGGTGAGCAGGTCGGATAACTTGGTTTCCGCACAGACGCATCAATTGCAACCCTTTCTCGGGTTCGGATCAGGTCCAATCTGTCCAAAAAGTGCAACAGCGCAAGTTAATCGTCTGCTTCTTTGCCAAGTGATGAGAACAGGTAAGTGGAGTTAGAGGTGGGGGACAAGAGAGGGCTGGAAGGAGAGTTTTGGGGGTGAGGAATTGTGTCAGCTCAATGCGGAGAACCTTTTATGTATGCAGCGAAGAACGCGAGTGCGTTTATGACCCTCGCGTTTCTGCTTAAACTTTTTTTTACGATCCTCTCTCTCTACGTAATCTGACACAGGCGGCGCTCAAAAAGCCTCCCGGGGCATGACCCAGTCTGATCGTTGCGGTGGAAGGTATAATTTAATCTTTGGTAACACGTGCTGTTACCAACCTCCCCTTTGACATAATGCTGGTGTCCCTCTTATAAATAATCCAATGTCCAAAAATCCTGTACACTGTTTCGTTTGATGTATTGGGCTCATCGTGGAGATTTAATATCAAATGGAAATGGTTTTGTAGCGGGTTTTTTCTCCCAAAAATGCAACAATCCATCATTTATAATGGATCCCATGAGAGAATAACCAATGGACCAAGAGAAAGGTTGTTATGAATCATTGAAATGCTCGGGTAGCTATCAAAAAATGATAAACCTGATGGTTTTGATGGTCGTCATCTACATGATTCATCTAAAATAGCGTTCAGTTCTTCCAAAGAACTTCCAATTATTTCGATGGAATGAAGGAAAAATCCCAACCAAATATGGCCGACACTTAAAGTGACAATGAACTGCATCTTGTCGCTTATTGGCCCAGCCATAATTAAGACAGCACCTTTGGATTTAGGGGAGGTCCCCATGGACTGAAGATCTGCAAATGTATCCCTAATTTACAAAGGGGATCAAAGGCTGACATGAATAATTATAAATCAGTTAGCTTACTTCTGTTCCATGGAAAATAATGGAGTCAGGTTAAAGAAATAATCCAGGACCATCCAGACAAGACTGCAGTTACAGTTTGAATCATTGAAAGGATTGGTACACGGAAGACCACTCTACAAATTGGAGCGGTATATTAAGGGCAAATTGCTACAATGTATAAAGGGATGGTTGAGTGAAAGAAGACAGAGAGTGGTAATCAATGGATACTGCTCTACATGGATTAATGTTATTATTGGTGTCCCTCAGGGTTCAGTCTTGGGTCCATTGCTGTTTTCAATATTTATTAATGATATTGATGAAGGTATATTGGGCTTAATGTCTAAGTTTGCAGATGCTACAAAGGTTGGTATTATCAAGCTAAGCTACTGCAATGAGATCAAAGATTCGGATGGACTGAGAAATGGCAATTGAACTTTAACATTGGCAAATTCAAAGTACTGTGTATGGGTAGCAGTGACTCAGCATTAGTGGAAAATGAAAAAGGCCTCAGGTAATTGTGCATCTGAACCATGAAGTTCTCTGAACCGTGAATCTAATCTTTTCGATGATTCAAACTGTAACTGCAGTCTTGTCTGGATGGTCCTGGATTACTTCTTTAACCTGACTCCATTATTTTCAGGACTTATGCTAGCAGGGATCAGGAAATGATTATCCCATTGTATAAGGCAGTGGTTAGGCAGCATCTTGAGTACCGCATACATGTCTGGAGGCCTCATATTAGAAAGGATATAGAGCTGCTGGGACGAGTATAGAGAGGCGCAACGAGGTTGATGAGGAGAACAAAAGGGTGTGCTTACCAAGAAAGGCTTCAGTTCTGCAAATTGCAGCGTCTGCGGTACGCTCCTCCTGTGAGGTGATTTGATTGAGGTGTTTGATGCTTTTAATGGATTGATCAAGCTCACTGCTGATGGGATTCTTCCTTTTCTTCAGACTACACATACGAGGAGCCAAATTCAAATTGAGAAAGAACGGTTTCAAAATTGATATGAAAATGTTTGCCTTCAACCAACTGATGGTCGATTGTTGTGGAACAAATTTCGATCCGGTGTTGTAGAGGTTGGCAGTTTGAATAAATTCCAGGAAGAATTTAACAAATTATTAGAGTGGATGGAAAGGTAATGTGGGAGGGTTTTTTGGGAGGTGGCTAATGCTTTTTAAGCTTGTTTTCTTATATAATAATAATAAGACTCCCAGAGTACACCTACAAGGAACTCCAGAAAGGCGCAATCCTGAACACCTGTAGGATAGTCAGAGAGTTCCTTGACCAGACATTACAACCACCCTTTGTTCTTGGTAGCAGTATCCGTCAGGTGGTGGAACCCGCAATCAGGGAGAAATAATAATAATAATAATAATAAGAGCATGCGCGAATACTAAGTTCGCGATGCGAAGCATCAGCCTATTGGAGTGAGATTAATCAGAAAAGTGAAGGGGCAAAAGGCGAATAAGAGGGGCGAATAAGAAGAGCGAAAAATATGAACCTGAAAGAGAGAGTAAGAAAAGATAGAGAAAGGCAGAAGAATAAGAAAACAGCATAAAAGGGAGAGGGAAGGAGACACAAAAGAAAGAGAAAGAAAAAGAAAAGAGAGAGAGACAAAAACGAAAAAATAAAGACAAAACAAGTAGACAGAAAACGAAAGAGAGCGAAAAAAAAGGAATGAATGAGGCGAGAGTGAGAAAGAAAGAAATAAAAAAAAAAAACGAGGGGAAAAAAGTCAGTGAGATACAGAAGATTAAGAAAACAAGAGAAGAGAGAGAAAGACAAAGAGTGAAAAAATAAGAGAGAGAAAAAGTAGACAGAAAGTGAATGGGAGCAAAAAAGAAAGATGGAATGAATCAGGAGAGAAAGAGAGAGAGAGAGAGAAACAGATAGAAAGAGAGAGAGAGAGAGAGAGAAACAGATAGAAAGAGAGAGAGAGAGAGAGAAACAGATAGAAAGAGAGAGAGAGAGAATAGAATAGGAAAGGAAAGAAAAAAAAGAAGGAAATGAAAGAGAGATAAAGAAAAAAGACACACGAGAGAGAAAAGAAAACGAGAAAGAAGGAATTTATCAGGAGAGAGAGAGAAAAAAAAATAAGAGAAAAAGGGGAAAAAAAGACAAAAAGTAAATGAGAGCAAAAAAGCAAGATAGGATGAATCAGGAGAGAGAGAGAGAGAGAGAAACAGATAGAAAGAGAGAGAGAGAATAGAATAGGAAAGGAAAGAAAAGAGAGAAGGAAATGAAAGAGAGATAAAGAAAAAAGACACACGAGAGAGAAGAGAAGAGAAAAAAAGAAAGGAAGGAATTTATCAGAAGAGAGAGAGAGAGAGAGAGAGAAAGAAAGAAATGGATAGAAAGAGGAAGAAAAGTAAAAACGGAAGAGAGAGAGAGAAAAAGACAAAAAGTGAATGAGAGCAAAAAAAGGAAGATGGGATGAATCAGGAAAGAGAAAACAAACGGATAGGAAGAGAAATGGAGAAGAGATAAGAAAGGAAAGAAAAGAGAGATAAACAAAAAAGACACACAAGAGAGAAGAGAAGAGAAGAGAAAGAGAAAAGAATGAATGAATCAGAAAGGAAGAAAAAAAATGAGAAACAGAGAGAAAGAAAATAAATCAGTGTAAAAGAGAGATAGAAGAAAACAGAAAGAGCGATAAAGAAAAAAATAAAAGAGTAAAAAGAGAAAGGGTGCGGAAAAAAGGAAAAACTGAATCAAGAGAAAGCGAGATATAAAGAGTGAAGGGAAGAAAAGAAACAGAAAGAGAGCGAAAAAAAGAAAGAAGGAATAAATCAGGAAAAAGTGAGAGAAAGAAAGGAAAAAACAGCGAGAGAAAGAATAATAAGAAACAGAAAAAAGAGAAAAGAAAAAAGAGAGACAGAAGAATAAGAAAGAACAGAGAAAGAAGAAATCGACAATGGGAGACAGCGAGAGAGAGAAATAAATGAGTGACAGAAAGAAAAACAGAAAGAGAAGAGAGAGAGAAGCGAGAAAAAAAAAGAGAGAAAGAAAGAAAGTAAAGAGAAAAGGAAACAGAAGAAGACAAAAGACAAGAAATAGAGCGAAAAGAGAAAAGGCAAAGGAAGAGAAATTATCCAGCAGTAGATCACTTCTAGTTCAAAGTAAATGACTGAAAAGACCAAAAGAATTAGAAGTACTTTACCTGGTTTTAACAAACGATGAAGATGTCTTGACATCTTCATTGTTCGTTGAAACAACAATGAATTTCGAGCATCATTAAAAAAAAAAAAAAAAAAAAACAGAAGAAAGAGAAAAAGACAAGCTGAGACACTCCTTCCGGCCATCTAAAATACATGAGACCTTAAAAAGGGATTTGCCGCACCATTGGCTACTGAGCATGCGTCCCACTCTTCGAATCTAATTTTTTTTAATGTTTTTGTCATTAACCTTCATTATTAGAAAAATAACTTCCACCTGAGGGCGCTGTATGATAAACTTAAAATCCTGCTCAGTGGAGAAAAATAAAGTTGTAATCTGAGCGAGTATTTTTGTGTAACGTTAGCAGTGGTTCCTGGTCGAATTGCCCGGATGTAGATAACTTCTTCGTTTTCAGTGCCATCATCATTGTTTACAGTCCTCGAGGTCAGTATTTGTTCCGCCATTTTTTACGTCTTTTGGCAAAAACGTGCGCTTCCCTCTCGCACTCTCCATTGTTGGAAATCTACGAGCGACACCAGCACGAGCAGTTTTTCTACAATCTCGCGTAAATTTCCAACAATTGTTAGAAATTTTATATTTTCGTCTGCTAGCAAATAACCTACTGAGACTGCGCGAAAATGATTAAAAGATTGACAATTACATCGTCTGTTATTTTGTCACTTTCGGAGGTATCTTGCGAAAGAAAAAAAAATGTCCGAAGAGGGGTAGCGTCGAATTATTAAATTAAAATCTGCGCGTTACAAGGTCAAACACCAACAAGACGCCATGAGTTGATTAAAGAGTTGATTTCGGGTGAGGCAAAAACGGGGCCGGCAACTCGTTATGGCAAATTCATGTCATTCTTGCGCTCACTTTTGATGAGAGGATTACAAAAAACATCTTGCGGTAGGTTACTCATTTTTTTTTCTTTCTATCTTCAAAGGAAGTCGAAATTCCCGGTGACCTTGACACGAATGTAACTGGTTGCATTCTAAATGGCTCCGACAAGCCCTAAATCTCTACGACAGCCCAGATTAGCACCGAGACACCGACAAATGCTCGTGACGAAGAAGTACAGATTGAGCGATGGGGAAAAATAAAACCACAATTCCCTCTATCTGATGTTTATAAATATACACATCCTGCATCATTATATATTCAACCAGCACTTTAAAGATTACTCAAATTTCTTCCCAGGCATGTTCAGATGGTAAAAACAATTTAAATCTTCTGGGATGCTCTTTAGAATATCCCAGAAGATTTAAATTGAGATGATTTACATTGAGTTTGAGAAGATTCAACTTTGAGATGTTGACGAATTATGCAGCACCCAATTTCTAACTACACTCCTGAACAAAATTAACAGAGACGTAGAAAACGTGGTGTAGCACGTGCAGCTTGCAATGAAGCGGACGTGTACAACAACAACAACAATGAAATCAGGAGACAGACCAAAGAGCTCACATTACAGAAGTCGATACAAGATGCTCAAAAATATGGTCACATGACATCAGTACGGCGACCCTTTCCAATGGGTAAACAGGCTTCACAGTGGTGAATCATGCTCAATATAAGAGTGTCTATATGATTCCGTGGCAACAAATCCCATATTTCCACCAGCACAGACCTTGGTTCATCAAGTCATCGATAAGTTGGCTGTTGGCATGCAATTCAATGTCCAAGGGCGTCCCACACATGTTCGATCCAATTTAAGTCTGCTGACCATTGGATGGCTTCAGTCTCAAGATATTCCTCCACCACGTGAGCTCAAAACAAAATTTGGGCCAACCGCACCCCTAAAAAGTCGCATTAGGGTTCGAGGTTCTGTTCTTGGTACCTCTGCACAGCTACAGCACCCCTATCATAAACATGATGAGGGAGTGCAGCCATCGATCATTATTCTACCACACACGAGAACACTGTCTCCACTGGAAGTGTCCCTTTCTGTGATGTTGGAGGGATGGTACCGCATTCCTCGTTGTCTGGAGCTTAAATAATCTGTTTGTAGGCTAAAGCGGGACACATCAGAGAACAGAATTAAAGGATGCTCTTACCAAGAAAGGCTTCAGTTCTGCAAATTGCTGCGTTTAGAAAGTAAACCCCTGAGAACACATCTGGTCGAGGTGTTGGCTTTCATTGGATTGAGTAAGATCAATGCTGATGGAATTCTTCCTCTTGCTCAGACAAAACACATGATGGGACATAAATTTATATTGTTCCTTGCATCATTTGACATACTAATACTAAAAACCTTTTCTAAAGTATGGACCATATGTCACGAGTCCATCATCTTTGTGGCCACTGTAAGTATCTTCCACATCAAGATCTGAGCCAAAAAAAGGTATTGCAAGAAATTTCTGCACCTAGAATGTTGTGATGTATTCAGAATAAGGAGTAAATCGGTGAAATGAAGGTTAGGGATGCGAACAAACAGTTGCTATCATTTCTAAGTGGAGCCAAACTAAGCTCTGGAAGACACCACACATCAGACATTACAGAAACCCAGAGTTGCCAAAAAAAGTCAGAAATCCTAGATTTCTGATGCTTTATAGATGGGGCATTGTGGATTGTTTAAAACGTACGTTCCTGAGAAGGAAGAGTAAGAAGAAATACAATCCAGGGCACAAGAAGTGGAAAGAGATGAAGTCATGATATCTAGTAGAAAGAAGACGAGTAGAAGAAGGCTCTAATAGAACTGGAGGGAATGAAATCCACAAAGACTCACGTGATACCGAAGCACAGACCCAATAGAATACTATGCAGAGTCACGATCACCTCAATCGACAAATAATACCACATCACCTCGACAACAATGGCACAACACTGGAGGCCATCCACACAGGTGTATACTGTGCTGCCATGGCAGCCACAAGGATTAATGGAGGAGAAACGAGAGACCGGCAGCAAAAGAAAGCTTGGGAAAGAAGACTTCAGCAGAAGATAGACGAATTAATAGAGAAGATTGGCCAATTGAGCCAGTGCCAACAGGGCAATAGGAGTAAGAAATTGATTGGAAAAGTGAAGAGCATCCTCAAGGGAGACCGCGTTCACAGCAAACTCAAGACCAAAAATCATAGAAAAGGAGAATACTTGGACACACTGAAGCAAAACCTTTTCGCATTCAGCAATAGATTACGCCGATACAAAGACAGCCCTAGAAGAAAATAAACAACCGAATGTTAAAAGAAGACCAAAGAGCTTCTACAGGAGTCTCAGAGAAAATGGGAAAGACGGAAACGGACCACCTGAGCAGAAGACGATCGAGGAGTTCCGGGAAAACATGTGGAACAATGAAATAAGACATAACAGCCAACCCCCCTGGATAGAATTAGAACGGATGAAAACCAAGGACGTACAAGAGACAAGACAGTTGGATATCGACGTGGGATATAGATAACTTCCACGTCTATTGGTACAAAAAGCTCACTTGCACACACAAGCAGCAAGCACAGCAGTTCACCAGATGATAAGACCCCCAGAGACACTGCCAAAATTTCGCACTCATGGAATCACATATCTGAAGCTAAAGACCAAGGAACAAGAAACAAGAAACCCGGCCAGGATCTTGTACATTGTTGGAAGACAGGCCAGGATCTTATACATTGTTGGAGGACAGGCCAGGATCTTGTACATCATTGGAAGACAGGTCATTGGCCTGTCTTCCAACTATGTACAAGATCCTGGTCAGATGCATAACGAAGAAGATATCATTCCACTTGGAGAACCAAAACATAACGGCCGAACAGCGTAAATTAATCAAGCAGAAAAGCAAAGGATGCAAGGAGCAATTAATCATAGATGCTGTAGTTAGAGAACAAATTTATAAGAAGCGCTGCAACCGATACACGGCCTGCATCGATTACCGCAAGGTCTTCCTCTCCTCATAGTTGGCCATTTGAAACACTGAAGATCTATAAAGTCAATCCGAGAGTTGACTTTATGACCGACTTCCTAGAAGCAACCAGGGCGAAATGGAGGTGGAGAACATCACAACCAGATCCCCATCAGGAGAGGAATCTTTCAGGGAGATTCCCTGAGCCCACTGGTTCTGTTTATCACTCAACCCGCTATTCACCATGCTCAACAATAGTGAGCATGGATGTAATCTCAAAGACGGAAGAAAAAACCTGTACACCATTTCCACCTGATGTACATGGATGACATCAAGCTCTACTCGACGACTGAGAAGCAACTCCAGCAATTACTCCGGATTACCGAAGAATTCGGTGAAGAATCCTGGCCGAAAAATACCATCAGAGGCTCAGAAGCCTGCTGAAAGGAGGAACACGGTCAAAGCCATAAACACATGCAGTCCCAGTGCTAACATCCTCGTTCGGGGTCATGGATTGGACTAACACTGAGCTGGAGGATATGAGAAAGACAAGGACAATGATGACTAAGAGCTGTTAACACTGACCGAAATCAGCCGTGGAGAGACTGACAATAGCTCGGAAAGAGGGAGGGAGGAAGGGGGCTAGACAGACCTCATCGAGCAACAGAAAACAGCAATAGCCAACCTCGAGGGTTACTTCCAGAAAAATACAGCAGCACTTCATCAGGCCATAAGAAAGACAGACAAGCGGCATACCCCACTCAACCTAATTGAGAAATCTCTTCCCACCCAGACTGAACAAACCAAGCTAGAAAGATAGGCAAAGAAGACACTTCATGGCAGAAGCTACAGTGACCTCCATCGAGACCACACAGATAAAATCGCTTCCAATACATGCCTTACGAGCGGGACGCCCTTCCCCAAGACTGAAGGATTCGTGTTCGTCATCCAGGACTAAATAATCAATACCAGAAACTATAGAAAATACATCAGCAGGGATCCCGGAGTGCCACATGACACATGTGGACGATGCCACTCGGCCTCAGAAACGATCCACCACATCATCGCAGGATGCCAGGTGATCACCCAGACTGTGTACACTTGACCAGGTAGCCAGGATAATACCTCAGAAGCTAACAAGGAAATACCAGTTGATCAAGAAAGTGTACCGTATTAGAAGTACGAGCCCAAGGCCATTCTAGAATAACCCCAACCCACAAGCTGTACTCAGACCGCGCCACAATAACAGGCAAAACAATCCCGCACAACAGACCAGACATAACTTTCTTCATGTGGACAAGAAGGAAAAGGCTACCTCTCTGGTTGATATAGCAGTACTCAACACTGGCAATCTCCAGAACACCCATGAGGAAAATATCAGGACGTACACGGACCTAAAACAGGAGATCAAAGAAATGTAGCATATGCAACAAGAAACGACCATCCCGGTCGTGGTGTCAATCACCAGTATGGTTTCAAAGACCCTACATAACAACCTAGGAGCAATATGTTTCCCAAAGACACATACAATGAACTTTAGAAAGTCGCAATCCTGAACATCCATAGGAAAGTCAGAGCGTTCTTCGACCAACAGTAACACCAGACATAACAACCACCCTGTGCACTTGGTACCATACCCATCATGGGGTATGATATGATGGGTATACTATACCCATCAGGAATAGATAACATCCACAACCATTGGTACAAGAAGTTCAGCTGCACACACACACAGGTGCATAGTGGAGTAGGTTACCCAGATGATAAGGCACCTTGAAGCTTTTGCTGCTCGACCAAAATATCATGGCCGAGCAGCAGAAGGGATATAAGAAGTTGAGCAAAGGATACAAGGTGCAATTGACCATTTACGCTACAGTTATGGAGCAAGTCTACAAGAAGCATTGCAACGAGTACACGGCCTATATCCCCTATCGCAAGGCCTTCGACTCAGGGCCCATAGCTGGCTGAGAGAGAGCTATATAAAGTCAACCCGACATTGACACATTTCCGAGAAGCAACCATGTC
This sequence comes from Mastigoproctus giganteus, assembly GCF_048544385.1. Classification (NCBI taxonomy): domain Eukaryota; kingdom Metazoa; phylum Arthropoda; class Arachnida; order Uropygi; family Thelyphonidae; genus Mastigoproctus; species Mastigoproctus giganteus. The sequence continues at coordinate 18,425,324 of NC_143586.1, read as the reverse complement.
GAAATTAAGGACCGTCATGAAGGTCGAGAACATCACAACCCAACCGATCCCCATCAGAAAATGAATCTTTCTGGATAATGCCCTGAGCCCACTGCGGTTTTTTCTAAGCACTCAACCTGCAGTACGCCATGCTCAACAATGGCAAATACGGATATATCCTCAAAGACGCGAGGAAAAGCAGGTACAATCCCTGATGTATATGGACGACATCAAGCGCTATGTGACAACTGAGAATTAAGTCCAACATCTACTCCGAATCACCAATGAGTTCATCACTGACATCAGGATGCAATTTGACCAAGACAAACGCAATACCCATGGACTGCATGAGGGAAATCCAGTTAGCCGAAACTACCAGATAAATACCAGTGAAGAGACTGAAGCCATGATAGAAGGAGAGATACACATATATCTAGGAAAGATGATGGCCCGACAGCTAGAACATAAGGAGATCAAGGCCCGCCTGACTAAGAAATACATACCATCAGAGACTAAAAAGACTGCTAAAGTCAAAGTTGAATGGGAACATGGTCAGAGACATAAACACCAACGCACTCACAAGGACATAGAAAATGAAGACCAGGAGCCCATCACCACCCGAAGTCAGCCGTGGAGAGACTGAGCATAGCTTGGAAAGAAGGAGGAAGGATTTGATAGGCCTCATTGAGCAAAAAAGAAAGCGATAGAGAACGTGAAGGATTATTTCAAGAAAAACACAGCCCCACTCCATCAGGGCATAAGGAAGATAGACAAGGGACATATCCCATTCAACTACTGCACAATATCCCTCCCGTCCGGACCCAACAAACGAAGCTAGAAAGACCATGGCAGACACCACAATGACCTCCATCAAGAACACATCGATAAAGTGGACCCTCCATGGCATCTTCCAATGCATGGCTCACGAGTGGAACACTCTTTCCCCAGACCGAAAGATTCATGCTCGCCAACCGAGGTCAGGTAATCAACTCCAGAAACTACATTGCTAAGGACTATGGAGTGACAGATGACACGTGCTGACGATGCCACCAGGCTCCAGAAACAATCCAGAACATCACCGCAGGATGCAGAGAGATCCTGTGGACCTCACAGGCACCACTTTGGCAGGATAATGCATTAGAATCCAGCGCAACAATACCAGTTGCCCAAAACGTCTCCTTAAATTCAAATATTGTCCTGTGAGATAAATGTGAGAGTGCTAGTCGTGTATGGAAAGACCACATCGTGGGCCCCTTCAAGGAAAGGTCACTGCAGACGCCTATTTACGTTTGCTCAACGAAGAAGTTCGCAGTGTCTTCAACGATGATGGAGATTTTCCGACGTGATTCCAGGAAGATGGTGCTCCTGAGCAATACACCATCCGAATATTAGTTCCTTCTTCTACGAAAGCGAGGGCGAGTTCACCCCAACAAGTGACCTTCACAGACGGTCCCTCGCTGTTCGCTCCATCTTCGGCGTATTCCGATCAATGGCGAGTCCGGAGGATTCTCAGAGGCATCCTTCTCCGCCCTTCCCTCACGGGAAAAACAAGTCGAGGTTGCAACGGGGGTTTGCGCAAGCCGTGTGTTCTTGTTCACCTTGTCAAAGTTCCACCGCAACGAACGCCCCGCGAATCAACCCCCGCTCCGTTGCTGCCGCCGCCGCTCACGTTAATTCGAGTGGGCAATATCGCTCGAGCAGTCACGTGCTCCAAGGACGCCTGACCACGACGCACTCCCGTCAGCCGCATCCCATCGCACGCACGCACTTCAACGGTGCACTCGGCGGGTACATCGCACGACAGAGAGAGAGAGACCCGTGTCACACTGTGAGTACCGAAGACGAGAGGGGGGGTGAAGTGCGTCAACTGCGCCAGCAGTTCATCCTCCCACAGTGACACTGACTGCCATCAGAAGGGTAGTCGGAAGTGGGGCAGCAAAACACGAACTTTTCTACCCTCTCTATATTTATTTCTCTTTTCTCTTTCTAATTTTATCTACCTTTATCTGTCTATTCCATCTCTCTATCTACCAATCATTTCTACTTTTCACTCACTTTTTATCTTTTTTCTCCCTCTCTGTGGTGTCTTCTGGTACTTCGTGATTTCCTGATAATTAAATGAAAATAAACCAGAACTTTTTTCCCCCGAGTGTAAATGTTAATCAGATCGTCTGTCTGCCAACCCCTTGAGACGAAGGAGACGTGCAGGTGCTCGTTTAATTTGGCTGAAGAGCAGAAGAGTCGCCTTCACGAGACAATCTCTTTGGCGAAATGAGAGTCCGACCCCCGTGTGTGTAATTAAAGGTGCAGAGCTCATTCTCGGCTCTTCCGTACGAACAACACATTCTGCATGTTCGTCTGACACGTATCCTTGGTGATGGGACGACCAGCCGCGTGCCGGATGTGGGGTAGAGTGTCGCGCGGTGCGGGAAAAACATGAAAATTCTGCGATTCACGGGTCGATATCCGCCTGTATCGAGTGGTATGTCCTGGTAATGCGATACCGCGTGCCTGAACGTCGGACTGGACGCTAATCTCATAGTTCATCAGATAATCAGGAGGGGCCAACCCCCCCAGTGGGACGGCAATTCCAATCGCGGAGTAGCCTCGTTAAAGTTTCGCTATCAAAAATCACACGCACGCACGCGCAATAAGCCTTTTCCCTTCATTTACCGGTGCCGTATTTTTCCGGGTATATGACGCACCGAGGAGAGGCCAAGTTGGGTTTCGATTGTTACAACGATTTCGGAAAACTACGAGCAACCGATTTGAATTTCGAATAAAATGTCAAAGGAGTCTGTTTCAGGGACGGCAACGTCACCCTTGTTTCGATCGTGGAAATCCCTCGATTAGATCGCTCGCAATCATTTGGTGTCCGCAATCCACGCGACAACAGAAGCCATTCTCTCTTTCCGGAGTCCTTGGTTAAGAGCTGCGACGCAATCAGATCTGTTTTCCGCCCAACTGATTTAATCTGTCGCAGCCGTATTCTGCGAGTGGAGAAAGGCGACCTTTTTGAACTCCCCCAAAACTGTTTTTTGTCCTCGTTTCCCTCCCTCCCTCATTAAGAGAGGTGAACCAGTTAACGGGTCATTAGCAAAGTGCTCGTGTAAACCTTCGGGTGGGTTTTAATTACGCCGAACGAGTTAGAGCCGCTCGGCATTAATTAGCGCTATGACCCCGTAGGGTCAGGTGACACAGTATCCCTGAACAGCGAGGATGCAGGGAGGACAGAGATCAAATCCCTTCAGGAGACGACGTGCTTCAGATGCTAATAAAGAGACATTGAGAGCCAGATGGATGTCGAAGGACTTCGCTTATTTGATACGCCCTTGCCCCGAACACGAGCTGATGAAAGCGAAATGTTACAAAATCCCCCCCCCGCCTTTCTTCTTTTTATCTCCACTTTCTTTTGCACACTTTCCTTCCTTTTCTTCCCTTAAGGATTCAGGCTATTATATTAACTCTGTCGCGATCTGCTTCTCTTATTTAAATATACACTCAAACTCTCTCTCTCTCTCTCTCTCTCTCTTTCTCCCTTTATCTCTCTCTCTCTTTTTGTCTCCTTCATTCTTTTTCTCTCTCTCTCTCTCTCTCTCTCTCTCTTTTTCTATTTTCATTTCTCTCTATCTTCATTTCTCCCTCTCTATATTCATCACTCTTTCTTTCTCCTTTTTTCTCTATCTTCATCTCTCTTTCTTTCTCCTTTTTTCTCTATCTTCATCTCTCTTTCTTTCTCCTTTTTTCTCTATCTTCATCTCTCTCTTTCCCCCTTTCATTTCGTTTGTCTTTTTCTCTTTCTCTTTTTTTCTGTCTTTCTCTATCTCCATCCCTCTGTCACACTCCTTTCCGTTCTGTGTCTCTCTCTTCCTCTTTATTCACATTTATCTCCTTCTCACTTTCCTTTTTTCTCTGTCTCTCCACTTTCTCTCTTTCGATCTCATTTCCTCTCTCTTTCTCTCTTTCCCATTTTCTTTTTCTGTCTTCTCCACTCTCTACCTTTAATATCTCTCTCTCTCTCTCTCTCTCTCTCTCTCTCTCTCTCTCTCTCTCTCTCTCTCTCTCTCTCTCTCCTTTTTCTTTCTCTCTCCACTTTCTCTCTTTCCTTTTTCTCTGTCCCTCCACTTTCTTCCTTTCCATCTCATTTTCTCTCTCCCATGTTCTTTTTCTGTCTCCTCCAGTCTCTACCTTCACGTTGTGGGGGGGGGGGATTGAAGCTATTTTTATTTTTTTGAACATCCTATTCTGAAAGGAGGCCTACAATTATATTATATTATGTTATATTTTTTTACATCCCCCTTATTTTAACCCCTCCCACTTTAACACCTGACTTGATTGATTTCAGAAAATTCCCAGACTCACGGGGACCCCAACTATAATAAGGTATTCTTCCACTGGACTGGCTGAGTTTAGAATTGACAGACACACACACACATGAATGTAGAATATAATTTTTTTTTATTGTCATATCATATATAAGAAAATTACAATAACCTTTAACAGAATACAGTATTTAGTTTGACACTTGTTATTATTCTAATTTTTAAATGTGTATATATCTTGTAATTTACAGTCAACCTTGTTATCAAAAGAACTACTCAATCCTAATACTTATATATATCTACATATATATATACATATATCATTGTGTCTCTTCATGTTGCTCTACAAAGATTTCAGTAGGTCCGGCAATTTATTACCCTCACAACGCACAATCTGTCTCTTTGCTCCTTAACAGTCCATGTAAGTCAATAAACCACCATCAGCCAATGAACAGACAAAAATATAGTTTCATAAGTGCTCGTTTCCCAACTTATTAGGAAATACATATATATTCATTCAAGAATCCTTCCTTGCAAACATGTCAACAGTCAACAATATCCAACCAATTTACTTAGTTACCTTTCCGTTCAATTAATCCACTATTTCATAATTAGGGCTAGATGCTCATTTAATTGTTTACCTGTTTAATCATTTTCTACCCCAAATAAGTCATACTCACAGCAATTTAACATTCACAATAATTCAAGGACAAAATTTTTACTTCCTACTACAGATTAACTTACTCTTAAATTGCATTACTCTGATCTCTATACTAAATTAAATTATCACTCCTTAAGTATTACACTCGTTCAAATATATATATATATAGTTAGTACTTTGACATTCTCTCTTAAAACTTATAGCGTCCTCCTAGAGTCCTTTTCATTATTAAATTAGTTCCCCTTTTTTCTTATATTCTCAGTACTTATTCTAGAACTTACGCAATGGTCTGGTATTCCTCCCTGCTCGGTCTCTCTTCCTATCTGCTCGGGGTGAGGACTGGAAAACGAAAGGTTGCTCATCCGGGGAACACAGTAATCTATCCTGGGTTTCTCTACCGGGTACGGCACGGCTGAAGATAATACCGGATCTTATCTCCTTTCTTCTTCCATCTGCGTTGCGTCCGAGGACTGGGATACCTTTCGGGTCAACTAGTCACTCAACTGCTCAAACGAGAAATTTGCTTCTAGGGCGTTTCACCATTCTTCCTCCATAGACTGCATTAACTTCTTCAAGGGAACGATACTTCCGACTCTATACTTTCACAAAATAAATTCTTATAATCAATTCTCCCACTACAGCTTCCATCTCTCCAGGACTGCTTCCACCACAAAAACTCCTCTCCGAATGCTCAGTATCAATTTTTTCTTCCCTTCTCTCCTTTCTCTCAAATTTCCCACCGCTTTCTTCCTGGCCAATCGTTGACTTCCCTATCCTTTCCTTCGTGATCCTATTCGTCTCCCTTCATTTCCGTGGGCGTGCTTTCCTTTTCCTAGTGTGACCGAACTTCCGATAGACTCGAAATTACTGGAAATTTCTAGAATTTAAACGTAAGTTCCGGTCAGCTAAGAGAGTTTCAGGCTTTCTTTGTGACCTCACCCCCATTACTACGTCGCCCACACCTGCTAGAGGTCGAACCGTGAAATTTATTAATAGGGCCACTTCCGCACTCAGCGCCCTTTCTATAGTGTATATGCTCCTGTCTTAAGTGGGATTTGTTTCGGTCCATTATGATTGCTTTTACTGACTCGCTTAAGGAATTTTTCCATACAACCGAGATTTAACTAACTGGGTGTGTTTGGACTAACCTTCGAATTTCAGTGTTTCTTAACAAATGATACTTGTCTGAAACTAACTATATACGCCACAATTAATTCTTCCAATATTTAACAAACTTTATAATTTATTGTAAGGCTGGGTCCTTACAACGTCTCTCCCTGTCTCCCTCTCTCTCTCTCTCTCTCTCTCTCTCTCTTTGTATTCATCTCTTTTTCTTTCTCCTTTTTTCTCTATCTTCATATCTCTCTCTCTTCTCCCTCTCATTTTGTCTGTCTTTTTCTATCTTCACGTCTCTTTTTCACTTCTTTCTGTTCTCTATCTCTCTCTCTCTCTTTATTCACCTTTCTCTCCTCGTTCTCTCTCTCACTCTTTCCCTCTCTCTCTCTACTTTTCTCCATCTGTCTCCTTTCTCTCTCCCCCTTTATCTATCTTGATTGCACTCTCTCTCTCCTTTCTCTTCTATCTCTATCTTCATCTCTTCTTTCTTTTTTATCTTCATCTCTCTCTCTCTCTCATTTGCCTTATTTTTTATTGCTGTCTGGTTCGGTTCAAAGCCTGTTTGCCAAAATAGGTCGACTTCAGTTATCGGTCGGCTGCTTCAACGACAAAAACGATCCAAACTGCAGGTTGTAACATCCGGGCGCCCGTTTGTTGCTTCCCAGAAGAAATAAATTTAAATGGCCGTAATCCACAAACCAGCAACGTTGAATTGCCACTCCAGCGTGACCTTTACGAGCGACCCCCTAACGTTTCAACACGCACCTTATTTCTCCACCAGATGAACTTACTTATCCAACAACCCTGTTTTCCTCGTCTAAATTGAAAATAAACTGGATCACCTGTGGAAAGTCCCTCGTATTAACAAAGGTAAACTGACGCTTCGGGCTATGTCACGTGATTAGGTCACAGGTGCGATTAATCTAGAAAAATTCCGCCAACAGCATTAGCGACTCAATCCCGAAAACGTTTCCTTCCACAAACATCTGTTTGAAAATCAAAGATTACTCAAATCGCCTTCTTTCTCTTTAAGTCCATCCAGAAACCTCTCTTCCCCCCACCCCAAGTAGTTCAATGGTTCCACCTTTACAAAAGACTTGTTATGCACTTCTACCAGCTCCTAGAATAACACTGACGTAAACACAATCTCGACTACATTTTTTATATATATGTATATACAGTGGGTACCAAAAAAAAAAAAAAACCCTTCAGTGCTCTTTCCTCATTTCAGGGGAACTATTGATAATTACAACGCAATAGATTTTCTATAAATTAAGAAAAAGAAAGCTGAAAACGTTTTCTTTCTTTCTCAATTTTTCTCTGATATCTTCAATAAGAAAGTTGTCGACTTCTCTATAATAAACAGTTACTTTTTTTTTGGCACACACTGTAAAATTCAATGAATGCATTATGTTGGTTGAAGACATTAATCATAATAATAACTCTATAGTTAAAAAAGAAAACTATAGAGAACAAAACTAAATGCAGGTGGAAGACATTTTGGTTGATTGTGTCCTCGCTGGTTGCGCAGTGGTTACAATCGCAGTTCTTCTACACAGATTCGAACCCAGATCTTTTGGCAAAGATCTGGGTTCGAATCCATCAAAGGAACAAAGAATCAGACAAATAAAAACGAAACTGCCGATATCAGAATTGCAGTTGAGCAATTCTGGTATTGCCTATATCCAGAATTGCTCAAGAGAATAATCGGATTACGTCATCTCCAGGGAGGGACAGCGATTATCTTGTTTATGCGCAATATTTGCACTTAAAGACTCTTTGGTCGACACTTGTTTAAAATATAAACATCCCAGCGACATCTGGAGTGAAGAAATAAAACACATCATCCCCACTTAAAAGGCGAAATCCATCTGAAAAGAGCCACTACTTACTAGAAACTTGGAGCTGTCAACAGCATCTGGCAATGACCATTAAATGGGCAATTAACCTCAAGAGGTTATCTCCCGGGGGTGATTTATTCTGGGAAAAAAGTTGCGTGAAGTGGGTGTTGTCGGATGTTGAATGGAACGCCGAATCGGACAAATCGTCCACAAATATAGGAGCAGTTTGATCTTCCGAAGTTCCAATTTGGAACACTTGGGAACCGATTACTGAACATCGCGATAAAATCTGAGTCATCCCTGATGACAGGTGGTTGCCAAGGAAATACGAGAAGCTAAAAGAACACTTGGTTTTGGCGTGTCCAGTTCTGTTGCCAACTAGTATATTGCATTTCACGTGGCTGCCATGACAACAGGAATTGAGGTTCTATTTTATTTTTAGTGCGTTCATTTCAAGTAATTCTCGTTGGTTGCCATGGTAGCAAAAATAATAAAAATAATTTTTTTGGAATACGGTATTCCGATTATAAGAAACGCATGTCCATTTCTGTTACCGTGACAACTGTTGCCAACTAGTATATTGCATTTCACGCGGCTGCCATGACAACAGAAATTAACAGTTTTTCTTTTTTAGCGCGGTTCATTTCACGTAATTCTCGTTGGTTGCCATGGTAGCAAAAATAATTTTTTTTGGAATATGGTATTCCGATTATAAGAAAAGCGTGTCCATTTCTGTTACCGTGACAACTGTTGCCAACTAGTATATTGGCATTTCACGCGGCTGCCATGACAACAGAAATTAACATTTTTTTTTTTTTTTAGCGCGGTTCATTTCATGTAATTCTCGTTGGTTGCCATGGTAACAAAAATATAATTTTATTGGAATACTCCGATTATAAGAAAAGCGTGTCCATTTCTGTTACCATAACAACTGTTACCAACTAGTAAGTTGCATTTCACGTGGCTGCTATGACAACAGAAATTAAAAGTTTTTCTTTTTTTTTTAAAGCACGTTCATTTCAAGTAATTCTCGTTGGTTGCCACGGTAACAAAAATAATTTTTTTATTGGAATAGTCCGATTATAAGAAAAGCGTGTCCATTTCTGTTACCATACCAACTAGTATGTTGCATTTCACGTGGCTGCCATGAGAACAGAAATTAAAAGTTTTCCTATTTTTAAAGCACGTTCATTTCAAGTAATTCTCGTTGGTTGCCATGGTAGCAAAAATAACGAAAAATAGTTTTATTGGTACACTCCGATTATAAGAAAAATGTTTTGTTGGGACTAACAACAAAAAAAAATATATTTATTAATTATATAATTAATTTACTGTTACTATTATAATGTTTAATTACTCAAGACGCGTCCGGAAAATGGGTTTTCATCCCACAAAACATACAAACCAACCTTGGAATCACGCAATTTATACACACAAAATTCTATCACCTTATGACCTTGAATGCCTCTTCTCAAACATTATTTGATTTTTTTTTTCTCTAAAATTAGCGCCACTTGATTCAGCGGTTGTTTTTAGAATTATCAGGATTTGTGCAAAACTACTAATTTTCTTTATTAGCGCCCCCTTTAATATTTCCTATTAACCAATACACGATATGTTTGAATAATACACTCCCCCCCCCAAGTGTATTTAAGTAAACATCCTTTTACATCAAAGTTCCGTGACCAAAATGGCAACACTTGAATAAAAACGCGATGTTTCCTTATTGGTGAACCCCTTAACCATAACTGATCACCCGACCCTCCTCCCCCTCCCCCTTTTAAACCCCACTTACCTTCATTAGAGCAATCATTACAACAATTTATCCAAAAATCACAGAGAACAAAATCTGAAAATCTGTCGACGTCACTTGTAACAAACAGGATGTGACGTAATAGATGGGCGTGGCTCCACTAACTAATGTATAAGTCGTTTCCTTCCTGGAAAAAAACTTGATTGTGAGAGAAGAGATACGAACGTTTATAAAATGTAATGCGCAAAAAAAGTAAGATAAAAGCTATTTAATCTTATTAGAGTTTTCAAGATTGTTTTTAAGAACCAGGAAATATCTTAGCTTTAGATAATAAATTGCTTCAATTAACTTTAAAGCTGTTTTAAAATGTCGATAGAACGTAGTCAGATAACAATGAATATATTTCAAAATATTTTCCATCTAGATTGAGCGCCATCTGGTGCATAATGTATAAAATGGGTAAAATATAAATATATTTATAATTTAAGAAAATATTTCGTAATTTTTATTATTAAAATAATAAAAATTATGAAATTAGAAATTTATATTTTTATATAAAGGTAAAATTATTCTGATAATATTTTAAGGAAGTTTGAAGATTTTTTTTATGTTTTGTAGGTGTGCAAAATCTTGAAGATCAATCGCTGTCCAAGTGGATATCACTGGTGTATGATTTTAGGGGAAAACGTCCTCCATAACAAACGTAAATTTTAGGATTTCATGATTTCCGAGGGGTCGCCAGTGAATGGTTATAAAGCCGAGGATACGTTAACAGAAACACCAGGATAAATAAGAAACAGGTGGGATAATCCTATGTTTTTCTAGAAATTAAAAGTGACGTCACTAGTAACCAATGATATTGTCAGAATATGACTACGTTTGTTATATTATCTAAATAAATTGTCCTTTAATAACTCATTATTCATTTATTTCTCCGTTGACGCACATCCTTTGGACAACCATTGGCTTGAAGGGTGTGGGTTAGATTCAAAGGTGAAGTGATCCCATGAGAAAAAGATTACATGGTCCATGGGATTGCTTTGGAGAGGAGGTCTTTTATCAGCATTTCTTTGTATCTTCTCGATGAGAGTGCAACAAGTGTTTACAACAAGTTCTTGTGTTTACAAGGAGGAATATTAAAATTGGAATGTAGGATGGGTGTAGAGATGGTAAATGGGTGATTCGAGATCCTGTTCAGCCATCTCAAGAGCTAGTGTTCAATGCTGAGAAAAATATTGCTCGGTGGGGTAGAGGACCAAGTCAGTGAAACATGCAGTGTAATGCGAGGTAAACATTTCAAGATATACGAACTTTTGACAAAGTCTGGATGTCTAATGACAATTAACTCTCGTTTGGCAGCCCAGAGCACCGTAGATGTTTTTGCTTAACTTGTTGATCTTTAGATCTGACGAAGAATTTCAGGTCATCAGAATATCTTATAAAGTTATCTTTATGGGATTCAAAAAAAGGGTTTGAGATCTGATATTGAGGAGAGGACCCTGTGACATTCCTTGCGAAATGGTGTAATTAGCAATAAAATCGTCATGAGAGATTACGATGCGTCTTTTCTTCAGACTGTTATATTTTGAAGCAGTAAGACAGAACTTGTTCAAGAGCTGTTATCAAAAGATGTGGATATATCAAAGAAGATAATATCGAGCTATTTCTTATTGTTAAGAGCTTTCTGTATCCGGAAAAGGATCTCAAGCAGATTTGTGACAGTTGATCTTCCAGTTAAAACGGAGTGCAGGTGCAAAGGACGATGCCTGAAGCAGTGTTGGGTGAGGTCTAAGGTCTTCTCAAATGTCTTCATGAGAGTGCAGCTTATGGCAATGAGCCTGTAGTCTTGGCATCTTTGGGTGTCTTTATTTTAGGAATGGACCTGACTACGTAACTGGTCCACAAACAAGGAAGAGTACGTTTTTTGAATGATTTCATTGAAAGTGTGATGGAATTCCTCAATAATGTAAGGACTTCAGACTTTTTCCATGAAAAGAGGGAAGTTATCAGGACCAACAGTTGCTTAATTAGAAAGTTCATTTATGGCTTTCATGAGGTTTTCTTTTGGTAATTGCGATGAAAGGCGTCTTTCTTAATAAGTTTGAGATGGATTCTTCTTTTTCTTTATTGTCTGAGCAGTGCGGACAGCTCAGACGTATCCCTGTATATCATTGACAGGTCTTGTCAATGATATACAGGGATTTCGCTAGCAAGAAGAAGGAGGTGATTATCGCATTGCATAAGGCAATTGCCACGTCTCGAGTACTGCATACAGGTCTGGAGGTCTCATTTTAGGAAGGATGTAGAGCTGCTGGAACGAATACAAAGAAGGGCAATGATTGGTGAGGGGATCAAAGAGATCACTTACCAGAAAAGGCTTTGTTTTCTCAAACTGCAACACCTGGAGACTAGACACCTCCGAGGAGATCTGATTGAAGTGTTTAAAGGTTTGAATAGATATAGTAAAGTCAATGCTGATGGAATACAAGAGGACTCTTTTGCTCAGACCACACTACATGAGTGGGCATAAATTCAAATTGAAGAAGGGTGGTTGCAAGATAGTTGTGCAGAAATTCCCCTTCAGCCAGCAGGTGGTTGATCGTTGGAACAAACTCCTATCTGGTGTTGTTGTAGAGGTGGTAATTTGAACAAATTGAAGATGGAAGTAGTGTTAACAGTGGCAAGCGATGCAATTTTGCTACTATTAATACTGATATTACTAATAAAACAATGCGTTTAATCCTATTATGTATTCTTTCCTGTCTAAAATAGAAATGTGAATGAAACAGAGATATAGGGGAAATCCCTCGGTTGCATTCTTCGAATCCAACGCCCACGTATTTCCTTAATGATTTTCGCGGAACAAACAAAGATAAAAATTGCGTGTCTCCAAATATCTCAGACAGCGAGTTGCCATAAATTTAAAAAAATAATAAAATCCTTCTAAATTGTGGACAACCGGTTTTCAGTGACCAGCGAGTGGAGAATAAATTAAAAGCTATCAGAATAGACCGAAGATAACAACAAGGGGAAAAAATTGCTTTAAATATTCAGGAAATACGTCACATAGGATGTTACACGACCAGGTTGTTTTGTTATGCTGAAAAGTAGACCCTTCTTTGTCCCACCGAAATGATAACGTAATGAGGAAGTGCAAAAGATTTCTTAGTATCGTGTGTCTTATGGAATTTCAAAAGGACCCTGAATGATGGAATATTAACCCTAACTACTCCCTTTAAGAATATAAATCGCGCAATTTATTAAAGATGTTACTCAGGATCAGTTTTCTCAATGAAAACTGGACTGAGCGGGTTACATTTGATTTTTTTATTTATTTAATCTTGTGCAGAGGATGTAAGAGCAATTAGGTACTTGATGCGCGCGCCAATTTACTCCAGTGCGCTTTGTCGGGATGTTTTCCTATCTGCGGAGCATTAGTGGGGTTGACAGAGGGCTGACAGCCATCAGTGAGCGGTCTTACCTGGGTCGGCTTCGACTGAATATGAGATCTCTCTCTCTCTCTCTAACCGCTGTCCTTTGACATGCCAACACACTTGACCCCTCATTTCCGATGACGTAGTAACAAGTCTCCTTAGTAACAAGTCCCTCTTCTATAAGGGGAGTCTATTAAGGGGAGGGTTAGAAGAACGTCTTATAAGGAGTCTGATAAGAGCCCTGTTCGTAATCTGGTTGTTGGTGTGTGTGCGGACACAGGTGGTAGTGACATGGATGGAAGCTGGACCCAATCCACGAGAAAGTTCCATAGACGCCGGTAAGGGCCTTTGAAATTCTGCTATTAATTTTAAGTTAAGTTAATTACGTTTTAAGAATTTTTTGTTTATCTTTTATTTCTTGCCTTTTGAAATTTTTTGAATTTCCCTTTTGATCTCGTTTTCATCTCGTTTTGAAAATTTCTGTTTCCTTTTTTTTATTTTTTTTCCAAGTTGCTTATTGTGTAATATTTATAAATTATTCATCTTTGTAGGGAAGGAGTATTTTTCCCCTTATCTGCTACTCCACATGCGCAATCACTTTGTTGCGTAGTCAGAACAGAGAAAAGTATTGATATAGTAAAAAAAAAAATACTCTGCAAGTCTGAAACAAGGCTTCAATGTCTTCCGGACAATGTACCCGATCCTCTCTTCTTCTCTCTTTCATTTAAGTAGCACAAAACTCTTTCTTCTTTTGCTCCAAAGTAAAAAGAATAAACACTGAAGGCATTCTTTTACTTTCTAAGCGCCATCTTGTTGACTTATGCTGACGAGGTCATTTAACAAGGGGGGTAGAGATCTGATTGCACCTGCTCTCCTCTGTTAAATGATAATACTTCGCTTGTTGCCAAGGGACGGCTATTTTGATGAGGAAACAAGATCCTCTGCAGAAATATGCACGCCAGCCTCAGAAGGGATTTCGAGAAAGAAACACAATTGAAGAATTCTAGAACGAATATGGCTTCCTTTTAATAGCAGCACCAAGAAAGAAAGAAGCGAAAACTAAATATATCACCAACTAAAAGAGTCCATCTCTTATTTAAAAAAAAAAAAAAAAAAGGCGGCTTAAATAATACGCCCACTGGAAGTGGTACGATAAAACCTGGTTGCTATGCAAACCAAAAACAAGTTAAACTTTCAATGAAATCCCCTTCCTGTTTGCTATGGTAACCGCATGTCCATTTCAATTTCAAACAATGAGATCCCCCTTTCTCGTTACTATGGTCACCGTATGCTAATTTCGATGCCAAACAATGAAATTCCCTTTCTTGCTGCTATGGCAACCATATGATAATTTAAATTCCAAACAATGAAATTCCATTTTCTTGTTGCTGTGGAAACCATGCGGTAGTCCAACTTTCAAACAATGAAATCCCTTTTCTCGTTACTATGGTAACCGTAAGTTAATTTCAGCGTCGAGCAATGAAATCCCCTTTCTTGTTACTCTGGTAACCGTATGCTAATTTCAATTTCGAACAATCAAATCTCCTTTCTTGTTGCTATGGTAACCGTATGCTAATTTCAATATCGAACAATGAAATCTCCTTTCTTGTTGCTATGGTAACAGTATGCTAATTTCAGTACTAAACAATGAAATTCCCTTTCTTGCTGCTATAGCAATCAGATGATTATTTAACTTTCAAACAATGAAGTTCCCTTTTCTTGTTGCTGTGCAGGCCATACGCTACTCTAACTTTGAAACAATGAGACCCCACTTTCTTGTTGCCATGGTAACCGAAATCTAATTTCAGTTTCAAACGATGAAATTCTCTTTTATTTTTTGTCATGGTAAAATCCTACCAATCTAGCTTTTATTAGTTTCTAAAAAAATAATAAAATAAATTGAAGTTTATACACAGCCCGAAGTCAAAACAGTTCACACATTCGTTGTGACTGCAATGGCTGCGTTTAAACCGTTTCGGCACCACAGTTCATAATGAGACGTGCATTTTTCTTGGGAGAATAGGGATTCGAACCCATAAAATCCTTACCTCGTAGCCGTTCACGCCAACCAGTGAACCCAACCGGCCCGAATTTTGTTAAATTTTTATCAGTGCGTATTAACTGATGACATTTATCAATAGTGATGATCGAAAGCAAATTTATGGCAGCCATCGTGGGGGTCCATTCTCGGGAAAGGAGACGAAACGAGCAGAGAATAACTCTTTGGTGCCAATGGAATGATGTTGCCGTCTCCGTGAGATCTTCAGCGTTTTGCAGAACGCCATCCGATTGTCACAATACGTGCCAACAACTTGGTGACGTCATCAGCAAAGGCCACTGAACCTGCGATTGTTAGTAAACGCTGGGAACAATCGGCGTACAGCTGTAAAAAAGGTACACCGAAAGGGCAAGAAGCGAATCTCTGCCATTTCCGTTTGCTTTAATGCGCCATATTGTCGATCCTCTCGAAAGAAAGGATTAATCGGAGATTGAACCCTAAAGAAAGGGGTTTCTGATTATCGTGTTCAGTGGCCACTTTCTACGAATATCCTCTTCGACACAAAGGATTTTTTTAGAAATAACTCCGAACTCGAATCGTTAATGGAAGGTCCAAGCTGGGAAAAATACGAATAAAACGAAAAAAATGATTTATGATTTTGACCCCGCATATATCTGTAAGATTCTGATCCTTAAGTTTCAACTTGACTATTTCAGACTCATTGACGCTCGGCAATAAACAAGATGAAGTGTTGGACTATTTGCAAGTGCTAGAACCGCTCGCCGATGATTACAAATGAATCTTAAAGTAGGAGTAAAACGGGTTTTGCCCGTCCCTGAATACAGTCAAGTAGCTTTCGCTTCTAAATTTGCATAATGTCAATTTTTCGCTCTCTGGAAACGTAAATGGATCTATCAGCTTGTATTATTCATCCCGGACTTTGATCAGAGATTCCACTTGATCCGTTATGCGGTAAGTTTTGTTTGTTTTCGTCTCCTCAGACGGCAGGGAGATTAGGGGTGTCGTTATCTGCTGTCTGCCAAGCTAGTCTCGCCCGAGGACACCTTTCTTAGAAAACCCGGCCAGTTGTAAATCGCCTACAAAACTCTTCACAGAACCTCGCGCTATTTGCTGCGTTGAATTGACTGGTGGTGGTTTAGAAATTAGTTTCCTTTTCGTTCTCTTGACAGGCGTCTGTTTGCTTTCTGTTTTCCGTTTCAGTATTGTAATATCTTAAAAGAGGTCAACCGCTGTTCGTGTAAGAACTGGTCTCGTGATTTTTGATTACAAATGCAATCGTAGAAGGCCTTATCTCCCTACTTTCTTATCCAGTAGCTAAATGTAGCCATTGAACCCATCTTATTTTCGGAAAGCCCCAAAATTGTTTGCTAGTGACAAACACAGATGTGAACAGACATGTTTGTTTATTATAAGAACGTGCTACCCACCATAAACGACTCGCATACCACAATGGGACAAGAGTGACAAATATTAAAATCTATTTGCAAAAGCTGTGTTCAAACGAATCAGAGAACAAATTTTGTTGGGGATGGACTACTTTTATCTACACAGAAGAAGCCCTTTATTATTCAAATTAACTTTCAGATGCAAACGTACCCATCTTCTGAAAGAAATTCAACAAAAAATGCTGAAATTTCAGTCCATCTTGACTTTTAATCTGCTTTTAGGGCATACATATCCCTGGAAAACATCGAGGAAATGTAGTGGTCTTCCTGAAATCTCTGTTCTCAAAGTGCATAATTCACTCCTAGAGTGAATATCGGCATCCCTCACAGAGGTGTGTTATCAGATCTGCTCTTCACAATTGTATTCCTGAAATCTCTTTCTCAACATGACAGTTTTTTTTTTTTAAATCTACAAATATTTATCAAATATCTTCAAAATTGATTCTTCTTAAAGAGTCATGGTCACCTACTCTCTCAAAAGAAACTCAAACTCAGCATCTATATAACCAGTTTCTAAGAATGTTATTGCTACTACAGAGTACCCCTGTTTGTTAGTCCTTTGTACCAGCTCAGAGAGAAAATCTTCCTTTTTAAAGACATCTTTCTGCAACAAAAATAAATCAAACACATGTGAAACATGTATGACGTAAAGCTCTCTCATGAGGATGCCAGGATGACCTCAGCAATTTTGGAACAGTGGAGTTAAAAGAGAGGTGGAAAATGACATTTATCTACTGATTTCTGGGTCTGTTGGTCCTCAAACAAAAGGTATGAAGCATGACATGGCGCATTGTCAAGCTGAAACTTTGCCCATACTGCTACCACAGTGTAAGAAGAGCAGAATTCTTCTAGCAAGGGCTACTACCAGGGAATCTAAAACGCTGTCAGAACTGATATTCATATCACAGATTGATCACAATTTGGTGATGGTCTTTTCTCTTTCTATCTGTCTGTTTTTCATGGTCCTTCACAGCCTCGTGTCATTACAGGAATTCGAAATTGGATGACCCCCAAGATTTCTGTTCTTCTTTTCCTTGTTTCGATTATTATTTAGAATCTTCCAATCCTAATATCTGCTCAAATTCTGCTAGTGAAAGTACTCAAGTGGAACGAAATCCTTAATTCCACCTCAACACCTTGTCCTTTAACTAAACCTTGACTTTTTCAATAAATATCTTAAGACTATTCAAGATTAGAATGCAGAATACCGCATCTGACTTTAATCCAAATCTCCATCTTCATTTATGCCTATACTAATGCTCCCAAAACTCATAAAATAATTATTAATCAATCCAAACTCAATTCTGAACAATCTAAAAGTAGAAAGCTTCCTCCTTGTCCAAGTGTTCAAGGT
The DNA here is from genome assembly GCF_048544385.1 of Mastigoproctus giganteus. NCBI lineage: Eukaryota > Metazoa > Arthropoda > Arachnida > Uropygi > Thelyphonidae > Mastigoproctus > Mastigoproctus giganteus. Next base: position 18,407,399 of record NC_143586.1, on the reverse strand, counting down.
TTCTGGTTCTTTGCCAAAGTTGTTGGCCACAAATTTTATTGCATCCTCAGCTAAAGATAAAGCTACCTTCTAATTAGTGTCCTACTTTTTTCCTAACAATGGTGTCAATGATCTTGGAAAATCACCATCTACCATACTGAACATACTCTCACAATGTCTCCCGTAATCTTCAATTAAAAGGATGTCACAACAATTTTTGAACAACCCCGATGCCAAGAAAGCTCCAGGTCTTGATGGTATAATTCTTGTCTGTTTATTTGTTATTAAGAAATGTTGAAAATCTAGTTCTAACCAAAGCAGAACAAATTTCCTTTTGATGATGAGCTTTTTGTAGTGTCATTGACTATTCCTGCAGCCACAATTCTTGGTAATGTTGCAATAACTGTCAAAGGAAGCGCAACAACTATAATCATGCGTCATTGTGGATAATAACACAGTTGTAATAAGCAGTTCTAAAAGTGGACCGTATTCTTCAGTCATTGCCTTTAACCTGGTGCCTACTCGGTTGGAAATTCCTTCACGTGAAGATCTTTATCGTTTAACGTCATAAATAACAATTAATAAGACGGTTGTAGCTTGGAACGAGAGGCCAAAAGTACCTTATCGTGATACAGGAGAAAATTTATTGATTTCCAGCTGTAAACAAAGTTAATATCTAGGTTAGCTTTAATCCCAAAAATAATCAGCTCTTTTATCTTCATTATACCATGATTTTTTCTTTATTTTTTAGATTTTTCTGGTGACACTCTAGAGAAAGAACGTCTTCGATGTAGTTGTATTTCGAAGTAAACTGCAGGATTTGTGGCTGCTCACAAAGATGAAATACTTGGAGCAAGATAACAGCGCCATCTGGCAGCTTTTACCCAGCAACAGCATCCAGGCCAATGGAGAAACTGAAGGGGACTCAAGTCCAACTCCAACTCCCACCGAAAACCAACAATCCATTACGAAAAACAGCACCTTCTCCAGAAATCTCTATCTCAACGGATACACTAAGTGCCTGGAAACCCATTATGGCTCAGGGTCAAAGTTTCGCCAGGCTAAAATCATCCCGGGCAAAGTTAGGAAACGGGTCGTATTGAAAAATGGAACTGTTAATCTATCCAAAGAAAATGTATCGAAAAGAGGGCAGCGCTACCTGCAGGACATTTTTACAACTATGGTGGATATACAGTGGAGATGGAATCTGTTAGTTTTTGCAATGGGATTCATCTTGAGTTGGCTGATATTTGCCGTAATTTGGTGGTTGATCGCCTTTGCCCATGGCGATCTGGACCATATTGATGAAGAGGATTGGATCCCTTGTGTCATGAACCTCAAGAGTTTTTCAACCGCATTCCTCTTCTCGGTGGAAAGCCAGCACACCATTGGTTATGGGTTTCGCTATACCACGGAGGAATGTCCCGAAGGTATTTTCATGATGTGTGTGCAATCAGTGACTGGTGTGATGATCCAATGTCTTATGGCCGGGATCGTATTTGCCAAGATAGCTAGGCCTAAGAAGCGGTCGCAGACGTTAATGTTCAGTCGCTATGCAACAGTTTGTCTGCGGGATAGAAGGCTATGTCTAATGTTCAGAGTTGGAGACATGAGGAAATCTCATATCATTGGAGCCAAAATAAGTGCTCAACTCATTCGTAGGAAAATCACTTTAGAAGGCGAGATCATCCCTTACTATCACACTCAGCTGGATGTTCGATTCGATGAAGGAGATGACAGTGTGTTTCTCATCTGGCCGGCTACGATCGTACATGAAATTACTGAATCGAGCCCGTTTTACAACATGACAGCTGAGGACATCTTTCGGGAGAATTATGAACTAGTGGTGATTCTGGAAGGAACTATTGAATCCACTGGGCAATCCATTCAAGCCAGATCGTCCTACATTCCTACCGAGATTCTGTGGGGTCATCGATTTGAGCAGATGGTTGGCTTCCAAAAGGAAACTGGCGAGTTCCGGTTGGATTACAGGAAATTCAACGCCACCTACGAAGTGGAAACTCCCTTATGCAGTGCAAGAGATTTTTATGACTACCGAAGAATGCTATCAATGTCGTCTAGAGCCGCAAGCTACAGTGGGGCAACCACAGAAGGCATGAGTTTGGCATCTTTTCGTAGAAGTGAATCAACTCCAGATGCAGAATGTGGATCATCTTCCAGAATTAACACAATTGATGATCCCAAGGGGTGTGTCGAATGTTGAAGGGTATGTACACCAAAAGATCCCTTTCGACTGTTATGTTGATTTATGTTTTGTTTGAATGCATTTGGTAAACTTATAAAGTTTCATTTTTATTTATTTGTTTTAGATTCTTTGGATCAATGGGGTGGCTAAAAGACAGAGACAGTTGAAACAGTTTTGTAATTAATCTATAGTATAAAAACAACATGATCAAGACATGTTCATGAAAAAAAGACAAGTGTCTTGTCTTTTAATGACATTGCAGTTACCCGCTTACCATTGCTTGCATCTCATTATCGAAGGCCTTATGTTATATCTCCAAGGGGGGCAGAACGACATCAGCTTGTACACCTTTGGAATTATCTGATTTAAGAAGAGAAACGTCATGAAAGACGTAGAACAGTGAAGTCATTTAAATGGAATGACGCCACAAATCTGCGTCTGTATTATCTCTGTCCAAAATATATCTAAACAGCACAAAAGCCAATATTGAGTTAGAAGAGCCGAATAGGGAAGCAACTGGATTGTGTAAAGCCCTTGTTCCAAAATGGCGCAAACCCTTTTTCAGGTCCAAGTCCAGCTCTTTTCTGAAAATCTACAAAGGCATCGCATTGAATTGAATGTTTGAATCTTTGTAAGCGTTTTGAATGATTCCCCCATAGAACTCACAATAGCATCATGGAGCTCTATTTATACACTCAGTGATCATCAATTCATAATAGACTATACCACATAGCTAGCACTATAAAAAACCAAACAGCTTTGTACGCTAGAGCAATGCTAATTTGCATCTGGTCATGTAATAAAGAGAGCATCCTCGAGTTGGAGATATGTAAAAAGGTGTCCTATACATCTGAGGTCACAGGAAGAAGTAACGCAGACTTTTTCTGGAAAGAACAGACCTTTTATTCATGGTCTTCAGACCTGAATGGAATATTCCAAATGCGGTCTAATCATCGTCTTGTACAGAAGGATAATGACATCCTTCTCCCTACTGGAAAAGGTCCAACATGGGCAGGACATCATAGGCCTTCATGCCAGATCAAATCGTGAAAATTAAGCAGTTTCCTTCTAAACTCCAGCTCCTTTCCCTTGTTTATACGTAGCTCCATGATTTCTGACGGATGGTATCAAAAAGATTTTGATAACCTAGATATATAATATCAAAATTGTTAGCTGAATCAAGTCCAAGGGCTCTCCCATCTTCGCCTGGAGTCTTGCCCTATTTTAACCTCAGCATTTCTTTTTAATAAATACTTATCGGAGGTCATTACATCGCTTAATTTACATCAATCTGACTCCTTAACATTTCAGAAAATTCGAGCTTCTTGTCGACTGTATTTATCAATAAGAAGTATCTGTTCAACTCGTATGCCATTTTGCTGGTCTTTCTTTGGACTTTCCATTGCAATCAAATAAGGGACCTGTGGATTTACTCTCTCCTTTCTCGTATTCGCATATGAGATCTCCTCATCCTTCATAAATTGCAATCACATGATTGTCTGCAACTGTCCAATAAGTTCCTTGCAGATTTCCGTCACCATACCCAGTCTACCCAGTTAATAGAGTCAAAACAATATCTCATCTCAATAGTCCACTCTCTTGAAATTTAATCTCTCGACTTTGACCACTTACAAGTGGTCAAAGTCAAAAGATTCACCGAAATTAAATTCTTCATCTCCTATCTTTGGGTGACGCGATGTCTTAGTAAGCCAAGCTACATCAGCATCAGTTCATCTGACTAACAACTCAAATTCATTAAATATTTTTGCAATACTCCATTATTCATGTTTTAGTGTGGTCCTAGATTGCTGGAATATATTACACTCACTGTCCAAAAAATTCGAAACCTTTTTTGCAACTGGCCTCAATAGATGTATGGTAGACCAGTCACATGGCATGGTCACAAGCTCTTTGTTGGTATGAGATAAATAGTGTTCACTTTCTTCAGGCTCTTTAGTCGATCCAGTCGTAGGGAAGACAGAATCTTTCCAATTTTTATAAAGGTGTTATTCTTGGAACACGTTTAGCCAATACTGAGAAAACATGAAGGAAATCACTGAGTGGAAAAGATCATGTGGTCTGACGAGTCTCGATTTACACTTTTCTGCACCAATGGCCGGTGGCTTCGTGGTATTCGAGTATGTTTTATTGGTACAGACTGGAATCGCTCATACTGTTTGAAGGTCGCAATACTTCCAATGAATAACTTACTGTAGTATTGGACCAACTTCACCCCAGAGTGGTTCATTTTTACCCAGACTGCAATGGATTCTTTGAAGATACAACTATCCACCAGGACAAAATTGTATCTAAACGGTTCTAGAATCGTTTCCAAGATTTCTAACATCCACCCTGGCCGCCAGAATCTCCAATCCATCCCACCACGTGTACGGGCAAGAGGTGGCCCGTACACAATGGCCATCAATGAATGTGCTTCTGTTACCCTTTTCGTTCAGTGTTTAGAATAACTAAGGTGGAATGCAAGCGATTTCAGGGCTTATTTATTAACCATGTCGATGTTGACTTATCAAGTTTGATTCAACGTGATCTACATAAATTATTTTGGTTGGATGAGAAAGAACAGCTCAGAAAATCCTAGAGTCCTTGACTCTGGGGATGCGTTATGTATCACCATAGCCCAGAAGTCAAGTGAAAATCTAGAGCCTATCGATACTTTATGCATTTAAGATTCAGATTAATCCCGGTAATGAATTCCAAATTACTCTAAGGTCTTCCTTAACTGGGATGGTTCAACTGGTCTCAAATGGAAGTTTAGGTTTTTTCCTGCAGAAACCTCGTGTTTAATTTTCTGGTAAAAACAAAAAAACCAACCTTAAAACACAATTTACAAGACTCAATTCTAATAAAAAGCGATGCAGAATGATTTCTAGTGTCTATCAGTTATGGCAGTATGTCTGGCGTCTTGCGATGGTGACCTCTAAGAAAGCCTCCGGCAAGTTTTCATGACACAATTTCCATATCCTGGAAATGTCTCTATAACCTGCTTACAACACTAATCGACATTTCAACCATCTCTGGCGTGCCTCTATGTAAGGTAGGCCGACTCACTTTCTCCCCAATGCCTTCCACTTCAAAGAATCATCAAAATCGCGTCTCCTTGACATCTTTATAAATATTAATGAGGTAAAGTTCACGGTTTGCAGTCCAAAAATGAAATTGACGCGATCGATTTAAGGGCCTGAGAGAATTCTGCGCACCCCTGTAGCGTGACCTGGGGCCTGTGACATTTATGCTAGGGTCATAAAATGGTAATTAATAATATTGCCAAAGTTTTCCCCAAAAGAAGTCCTTTTAATACGTTTTATGTTTTTCAAGGATCCATTAGTCAAAGACTGATTAATCCGTGTAAGGAACTTGCCTTAATTCATCTTAGGATGGAATGGAAATCTTCTTCTACTTCTCCCCATTTTTCGTCAACAGAACTGCCCAACCCCTCTACTATTTCTTTTTTCACGCCTACAATTGCAAATACCCAACGTTGGTAAAACCCATCTTTGTTCGTTAACTGCAACTTCCTTTGCGCAAGACCGGAAGCAGAAGGTATATTTATGCATAGTGACAGAGCAATGTACCTCGCTGATGACTAACAGTGGTTACGATTGCAGGGTGGGTTCAAAACCCATCTGGATGGGAAGGAAATTTGAAATTTTATAGACATTTTCATGTGGTAGTTGGAGTTTCTGTTATGATGTGTGTGGAAGACAGAAAGAGAGAGAGAGAAGTGGATTTTGTTTTATAAATAAATGCCTGGAGGTACGCTGGTGACAGAAGAGAATTAGTAAAAAGGTATTGAATATAAATGCCCAATCCACACACGCAAAATAAGAAAAATAGGCCTCACTTCTAATTCGCTGTTATGTTTCAAAATTGTTCTTCCTAGATGAAATCACTCCGAGATTCGCGTGTCCCAAACAATCCCCATTTTTCTTTGCATGAGCGATTCTGTTGTCACTGTTTGAGTGTATTCAAGGTCATCAAAAACCAGCTGGGACAACACTATCCTGTTGCTAGGCGGTAACTCACCGAGTACGCTACTTTCAGTAGATTGGGGGTTGGGGGAAGGGGGAAAATAAGGTAGTTCATCAGGAAAGATGTAAATATACGAGTTGGGAATAATTTTCATTGTAAACAGATAATTAGCGATGATGTAATTGGCCTCTGTTACATTCAGGTGGGATGGGGTTATGACAGAATACATGGTTGTAAAATACGATTGTAATTTTGAAGATTAATTTAAAAGAATAAGAACTAGAAGATGGCGTTGGAATATTCGTAATAGATGCTGAATTTTTTTTGGGGGGTGGGGGGGGGGCATTTATTAAAAATAAAATAGAAGTGAACGTGAGGATTATAGCCTCTAATTTTAAATCAAATTATGAGATTTCCTTTTTTGTTACATATTTTCAAAAGCATCCATCTCAAAGGTTTTTAATGCTGAAAATCAAGAGGTCCTTCCACATATCAAAGGCGTAAATGTGGCACAAAAACAATACTTCAAGAGCAAAGCCACATTAAATATTCAGAAAAATATGACGTCCAGTGTGTAGCAAATAACATCTGAATTCAACCATGCCCAGGAATGCTCTGTTTCAATCCATACCATACGCAGGGATTTGAATAAATTGACTAATTGGGTGTCGATGGACCATGCTTGTCTTTGTTAAGACAACCCAAGCACCTGGGTCCATTGATACTAGTAGAAGGTGAATGTAATCCAAGGGGAGAACCTGAATTTTGTATCAGATCTACTGCACCTTTGTCCCAATGATGATGGCCACTTTATGGATGATGGAGTAGTGCATCGTGCTATAACCGTGCAAGAATGGTTCGAAGAACACGGATTTTCACCATATTCCATTGCACCAACATTCATCTAATCTCAGTCCCATCGAGAATGTGTTTGTGGGATATGCTGGAGAGTGCAATTCTTCAACCAAGTCCCCTTCCTTCAATTTTGTCCCAACTATGCGATATTTTGCTAGAAGATTAATTACATTTAGACCAGAAATCACCAAAATAACAGAATGGTACCCAAGAGGAGCTAGAAGAAAACCTGGAAGAGAACGATGAAGATGGACAGATGAAATTCACGAGTTTGTGGGTTCCGGTTGGAACCCACAAACTCGTGAACCATCCAGTGGTTCATGAAAAATGGCCATCCAGTTGGAACTCACTGGATGGCCATTGCACAAAACAGAAGGAAGTGGAAAGTTGCTGGAGAGGCCTTCATCCTGCAGTGGATTGAAAATGGCTGCTGATGGTCAACAAATTAACTCTTTCATTTTCAAGAAAAGTAAAGAGAAAGGAAGGGAAGGGTTTATGAGTTATCATTATTAATTAAACTCTTTATTACCCATAATGTAAGTTGAGAAGGTGAAAAATGCGATTAGTATTTAAAATCTAACCCCTTGGGACATTATAAAAATGTACAAATGATCCCCTTCATGTTTGTCTTTAAGGGGTCTAAATCTCCCCCCGAACCCAGATTATTAATTATTTATTAAATTTATTAATTAATATTTACATTATTTTATTTACATTTATATTTTTTTGTTTTCAGGTTGCTTATTTTTGAGGAAATAATAAATCTCTGGAATTTTGACGCTGTTCATCTGTGATAAATAATCCGAGTTGAAGCTAGATTCGCAAAACAGTCACAAGATGGAGCCTCTGCATAATAACCAAAGACCTGCTTTTGGAACCGGATATGAGTTTTTTTAATGAAAAATAAGAGCTGGACATGATTTAAACAGGTGCTTTTTTTTTATTTTTCATAGTGCAGGTACTAAGAAAAACCTAAGAAGAAAATAAGAATATTTAGCTTATATTTTTGAATCTATATACACAAAGTTGGCCCCTTTTTTTGTAACAGTTATTCGTGAAATTATTTTTGATAATTTCTCTCAGCTACGTGCGACATCTGGTGGTACAGATGTTATCATACATTGAAGAAAATTAACGAGAATTTTTTTCTTTTTTTTAAATCTATTTCTAATATAGAAAAAAATAGCGTGTTTTATAAAATACCATCTTTTTGATATTCTAATATCATATGATGAATATTTAACTTAGGAAACAGCTAAGAAATTTAGAAAATTATGCATTCTACTCGAGGTTACTAATTATTCTATTAAATGCATATATAAGTGTCCTTTTATAGTACAAGTGGAGTTCCTAGAAAATAGAACGTTTTACGTTTAGACAAAACTCACTTTAATAAACACACACATAAAAAAAAAAATAATTTTTCTTAGGAGGTAAAAGATTAATTTATATCCCTAAGAGATTTCAGTTCATGTGTGTGTGTACGACGTATATAACAATTTGGTTGATTATAATTATACCAAATTAATATATATATATTATTATCTGCCCATGATCTGCTAAAATTGCGTTAGATGGCTCTGTATTTTTATAGTGCATCTTTATTTACGGTAGCTAAAAAGCATTATAGAAAAATAAATTAAAAAAAAAGGCAAAAAATGCTATATGAATATATATACTGTATATTGTAGTCATTTACTAGAAGAGTTTAAAAATATATAAATCTGTGATGAAGTATAATATTTTGCCTATCTGTGTATCTTTGAAGAGTAGGTAGTTTATAATATACTGTATATCGAGCGAAGAGATATTTTTTATGGTTGACATGTTAATTGTAGTCAGGAGAGCTGTGATCAAATATATTTTTCTCCTAAATTTTTCAAAATACTTTATAAAGTATTAAGTGCATTTTCTAGTACGAAAATTTGAGTGAAAAATTAAGAATCTGAATATTTGTTTTTTTTTAATGAGTAGGACTCATTGAGAAAGAATTTTCTAACGGAACTTGCTCTTTAGATTAAAAATTATTAGTAGTATTAATTAACCATAATTCAGAAATATTTTTATAATCTACTGAAGAATTTTTTTCGAATTTTTTAAATAATTACTGGCGTGTTTTGTTTTAATAACCATGATTATTTTTTAACCTACTAGATGGCGCTCGTGTGCGTAATGTCAGTCCATAATGAACATTTTTTTTTAAGAAAAAAGCGAAAATTCTAGTCTTGATAAGTGTTAATATTACTCATAAGGGACCGATCACATTATGCCTTATTATTGTAATATAATCCAGCCTTTCCCTATGGAAAAAAAATATATATTCTGTAGTTTTTTTACAACTTTCAAGCTGGCAGACAAAAAAAAAGAAAAAGATAAAGAGAAATTATCGAAGTTATCACGCTATTTTATCCATATGTTAAACAGGCCTGATTAGCAAAAGCGCATTTTTAATTTTTAAAATATCCATTTAATAAATAATTGCTGTAAAATTTGAAATTTTATTAATTATAAGGGTTGGTTTATATTAATATCCAATCAAAATAAAAATTATACGTTTGGTTTTAACCTACTAGATGGCGCTCATATCATATCCAGGCCTGATTAATTTTTCAAAATCCATTTAATAAATAATTGCTGAGAAATTTTAATATTATAAAGATTTATTAATACCAATGTGCGCTCAAAATAAGAATTATAAAATTATTAAATTAAAAATTATAAATTTAATTTAGAATTTAAAAAAATAAGATCGATTTCTGATTAAATTTTACATTAATTTTCAAAAATTAATTAAATTTATTAAATCTTAAGAATGATTTTAAACGTATCGAGAAAATTAACTGGATGATAACTTAAAATTCGTATTTAATAAATAATTAATGTTTGAAAATTAATTTAATTAAAAATTTTAAAATTATTAAAATCATTATATCTATGATTAACCCTTCCATTTTCAGTCAGTCATTTATAGTTGCTCATTATCATTAATCTGTTGATATATTTAATAACATATTTCATCAATTAGCTGCTAGTTGATCTCTTAGCACCATATTTATACCTAGAACTAGCAGATGTTCCATATTGCCTTTACATTGTTTATTATATGGGTTAATTCGGTCCTGAACTCCGTTTAGTCAAATCCTGGTTGTAAAAGTATTGATTTGTTTCCTCTACAGAAGCTAAAGAACTAACACCGCTTGCCAAATTCCAAATTTAAATCTTGAATGCCAAATTCCAAAGATAAATCTTGAATTCCAATTGTGATTGCAATTATAAGAAATGACATTTAATTCGTCTTGGAGATGGTTACAGAAAATGCTCTAGTGTGAATTGACTACCCAGCTATACACTGACTAGCCAATTTATTAAGACCATAGATCGATGCAGATAACGGAGAATTGCAATGGTCAAATTCAACAAGTAGTGATATTTGATTCGTTAACGAAAAAATAAGCTAAAAAAACACTCCAAAATTCAAGTCATATGATTCAATGAGACTCAATTTAAGCTTTCCAGACCTCTTAAATATAAGAGCACTCTTAAATTCCAAATTTCAAAGATAAATCTTGAATTCCAATTGTGATTGCAATTATAAGAAATGACCTATAATTCGTCTTTGAGATGGCTACAGAATATGCTCTATTGTGACTTGATTACCTAGCTATACACTGACTGGCCAATTTATTAAGACCATGGATATATGCAGATAACGGTGAACTGCACTGGTCGAGTTCAATAATAGTGACATTTGATTCGTTAGCGAAAAACAACGCTCGAAAAAACAAGCTAAAAAAAATTACTCCAAAATTCAAGATATACAATTATCCAGAAATCTTAAATATAAGAGCACTCTTAAATTTCAGAGTAATATAGTCAATTGAAGCTAGAGCATCTCTTTTTAAATAAGCATATATAATTTTGTGATAAAATGTTGCTTAAATCTTTCTATCGAAAATCCTTCTCAATACTGTTCATCGCTTTAGTTGACTACACAGAGTTCATGACTTTTTGACCGTCGTATTATCTTGACTTTGATTTAATGGAATATTTAATGGAGATACCTATTGACTATAGTAATGATAGTTATGCGTTGGTAAGGATCTCCCATTACAGAGGAGCATTTGTTGCTAAAGAGTAATGTTAGTTAATTGTGCCAAAATATGAAAGACACTCAGTATGTAGAATCTTTACTGCAACTACCACTCCTTGTAAGTCTTTTGCTGCATTTAATGTCATTGTGTACGTTGCTGTTTCATCGATAGGTTATCGAGTGCGCTCATTTACAGTGCCTATGTTTTCAAACGGACAAAGAATGAAAATGTAATTTTGAAATACAAAAATTCCTGAACTAATCGCTATGACAAATTTTTTACTTTATACACTGGCTGGCTACTTTATTGAGATCATTTCCCAATAGCGAATTTGGTTACCTTTTGCTCCTTGTTTCCATAAACCCGTCGCAGGTATAAAGATATCACTAGAAATATTATTACGTAGTTAGCAAAATACCTTCTAACTGTTGCAGAGATGGGATTTATTCATCAAGTCTTCATTCCAGTTTATCTCACAAGTGCGATCGGAGTAGGGTACTGTGCAGACCAGAGCAGTGTGGTCGCTGTCGTGTTCACCATTTATATACGCATCCCTCTCACGATAAACGTTTAACATTGTCATATGCACTCGATATGCAATGATACTCAAGTAAACTACATTGTCTACAGTGCCTGCCAGTAAGGACCATACCACGAAAGCAAACCCCATCATTATTTCTGCACCTGTGATGTCAGTACACAGAAGGGTGAGATTCATTACTTCATGTAGTTTCCCTACACATTAAATATTCCAACACTTCATGACAGTGCAAGGCAAGATTCATCAGACCAAGTGACTTTTTACCAATTGTTCTTATTCTACTCTTCATTTGTGATACATTGCTCCTTTTTTCTCTGTTTCACTTCAGAGAGAGAGATCCTTAATTAGCATGAGGGTTCTGTGATCTGAAGAGTGGTGATCCCAAATGCTATGTAGTTCTAATAGGTCACAAGGTTCCTGCATTTGAAGAATTACTCAAGGGTGTCACCGTTTCACCCCAACCCTTTTTACATTAGATTTACAATATACACGTGTCTATTTTACTTTTTTTTTTTCTTTCAAATTTCTTCGTACTTCAGTTACTTATCTTGGAACACCTGTAAAGGGTAACTGTAAAAGCGAAAACCAATTTGTACGCACACCAATAACTTGTTAGATTTGCATAAATAAGTTTAGGCATATAGGTCCTCATGGATCCTTATAAAGTGGCCAGGCGGTGTCTTTTGAAAACCGATATGATTATGAGTTTTCGTAAGCGCACTAACCAGATTTCCAACTCTTCGAAATCAAGAGATTTTAAATTAATTCCTTGGTATTGAGAACATGTCATCCTAGTTAGTTCTTAAAATGAGTTGATGATCTAATTCAAAGAAATATATGTTTATAGGATTTTGTTCAAAAGCATACTTGTCTAAATAATTAGATTAAAAGTGGATTTTGTAATGTTGTTTCCATGTTTTGATTCCGTTTGGTTGCACAGCTCTGTGGAAATTAAACCAAACGACATTATTATGAACTATGAATCGAATTCGAGTTCGTTATATGTGACTTTTTTGTCACGTGATGCAACAGAAAATACGATTGAGGACCAAGTTCCGTTGTTGTATTAAGTGCCTTCAACGAATGTTTTTTTTCTTTTTCAATAAAAATGGCTTTTTGCCAAAATATTGCATAGCTTATTTCTTTACTATAAAATACACAACAATTACTGGTCATTAATATTTGTGTACAACATTGTGCACATAATTGTGTACAACATGGTGAGATATCAGAAATTATTTTTGGTCTAAAGCAGGTATAGTATAGCATTGATGGCATCATATTTTTCTGCTGTGGCAGTTGTACGTAAATATTGGAAGGATGGTTGTAAATGTATGACACTTGAAGAGGGTCCACAAACCACCATGATGGCTTTGACATATCTACCATACTTTTATAGGGTAGATATATCAAAGTTTAAAAAAATCTGCGGATCAAAAAGTTGTAATTAAAAAGTCTGCGGGTCGTAAACTTGCAATTAAAAAGCATGTGGATCTAAAAGCTGTAGTGTAAACCAACATGCCATCTTCTATTGCTCTGGTGCCACACAGTGAAAACTTGCACAATTCCCAACCCCCTTCTAAAGAAGAGTGTTCAAAATTGGATGATGAACCTGGTGAACCGGATAATTGGGATTACACCTTAGAAGCCTGTTCATTCTGGCCGAATTAAAAATAGACAACGGATATTGTCTATAAAAAAACAACTTGTGCAAGGCTCAAGGGGTAGAATTTTTTTCAGCCCGGTCTGTGTTTGTTGACAGGAGAGACTGCTTCTACAGGGATGGGATACACTAAAATAGAAAGGGTGCAAGAATTTTGCTGATGCTCGAGGAAGTGTTAGGTGGGTCGGAAAATAGACTAAAAGGTTAACAGTGGCAGCAGGCAGAGGCAAAAATTATTCTTGCACTGCTTCTATTAGAATGAGCAGCAGCCTGGAAAACAAGGTAATGGAGATTTCAAGGACTCCTGGGAGTCATAGTGGAACAAGTAAATGCACGGGCTGTGTTAGGGTAACTAAGAATAAGAATACGTGCAGAGACTTGGTGTCACATAGAAATGAGGAATGCAGAATTGGAATTTGGGGCGTACAATGTGTACAGAAAGGACAGACAGGACATGAAGGGAGGAGAGATTATGCTGTTAGTTAAGAAATACATAAAATCTAAGGAAGTGCATCCAATTGATGTTAGTGGAACAATCAGTGTTGAGTCTGTTTGGTGTGACATAAGCACTGGGAAAGGAAAAATGAGAGTATCTGTATGTTATAGGTTTAATGAATCTGATCAGTATAATGAGCAATTGTGGAGAGAAATAGACTGGGCCAGTAAATCAGAATGTCTTTTAATGGGGGATTTTAACTTTCCAGATATTGACTGGAACAATTGGTCACCCGCACACTAGAAAGACTTTTGTGGATTTATTGAATGACTGTTTTCTACAGCAACATGTTCGAGAGGCAACCAGAGAGAGTAATACTCTTGATCCGATTATCAGCAGTGATTATTCATGCATTAAAAATTTGCAGATAATGGAACCACTGGGTTACAGTGATCAGAATGTACTGATGTGGGAATTACTTAAAGATGTAACTACCAACAAGGCTAAAGGGAAGGGCTTTTTCTTTCATAAAGGTGACTACAGGAGTCTCAGACAGTTTTTAAACTCTCTACAGTGTGATCAACTGATAATGTTGCCAACGTTGAATTCTAAATGTGAATTCTAAATCTCCAAAATTAAGTCCCTCTTCAGGGACTTAATTTTGGAGGCTACTAGGCTTTTCATTCCAACTAAGAAATACTGTTCAAGGTTTAGGCCTAAATGGAAATCAAATGAATTAATGAGGCTCGTGGCAGAGAAGAAAAAATATATGGGATGCATATAAAGTATCAGGTGACACAGAAGCCTATGGCAGATATAAACTAATCTGTAATCAAGTCACAAAGGAGGTTAAGCAGGCGAAGGCAGATTACGAGAAATCTTTGGAAAATAATGCAAAGAAAAAAAGCAAAGAGTTCTTTACTTATGTAAACTATAGAAGGAAAGGGATGAATCAGATTGGACCATTTAATATAGATGAATTGACTATTGATGATCATGCTAAGGTAACTGATAAACTGAATGGGTATTTTGCATCTACATTCACACATGAGGAGTCATTCAATGAGGGAGTGCCAGAAGTTTATCAAACTCTAACGTGGAGCTAAGTGATTTTGTAATAACTGAGAGCCAAACGGAGGAGAAATTGTTGAAGTAACATAAAAAAGGCTCCCGAGGTGGATGGAATCTATCCAGTTATATTAAAGGAGGCAACAAAGGAAGTAAGCAAACTCTTAGATATAATTATGAGAGCTTCCTTGGACTCAATGAATCTCTTTCAGTTTGAGTGCTGCCATCTGGGGTACTACCTTTTTTTTTTTTTATTTTTAATAAATCCGACAACAGTCGTGCAATTATTTAACGAAGTCTCTATTAACAGATTTATAAAATAAAAAAGAAAAGAAAAAAATTAAAAATTATTCTTATAATTAAAAAATCTAAATAGGAGAAAAATACATGATTCAATTAACATAATTTAGAATTTTTTTGCTGAATGCGTGTGCTTCTTTTATTATCAAAACTAAGTAGACTCCAAACATTGTTGTAATTTTGAATTTTTTAAGTGTTCATTCATTCAGCAAAACATGCGAATCGACTCAAGCAATTTATGGAATAAATACACGTGGGTAGATGAGTTTGTCCTCTCAGATAACCGTAAACTGAAATATTATTATATAATCCCTTAATTTTCACACATGAGGAATTCTGTAGAGAAGTGGGGGCTAGAAGTTTATCAAATTCTAATAAGAAGCTAAATGACTTTGTAATAAACGAGGGAAAAGTGGAGGAGAAATTGTTGAGGTTACATATCAAAAAGGCATCTGGAGGTGGATGAGATCTCGGTTATATTAAGGGAGGCAGCAATGGAAGTACACAAACCCTTAGCGATAATTATGAGAGCATCTTTGGATTCAGGGGAGGTCCCACTGATTGGAGAACTGCAAATGTATCCCCAATTCACAAAGGGGAATCTAAGGGTGACACGAGTAATTACCGACAGTTAGTTTAACTTCAGTTCCGGGGAAAATAATGGAGTCACTTGTTAAAGAAATAATGCAGGATCATCTAGAAAAGACAAGTTATAGTTGAGAGGTAGCATGGATTTGTTAAGGGGAAAATTTTGCCTGTGCAATTTAATTGCTCATAACGATGTGGTAACAAAGCAACTGGATTCAAAAAATAATTCTGATATCACATACCCGGATTTCAGGAAAGCTTTTGATACTGTTCCAAATAGAAGGCTGCTGTACAAATTGGAGCAGTATGGCGTTAAGGGAAAGTTGCTGCTGTGGATAAAAGCATGCTTGGGAGAGGACAGAGAGTAGTAATCAATGGACACTGCTCGCCGTGGACTAATATTATTAGTGGAGACCCACAGGGTTCGGTGTTGAGACCATTATTATTATTTTTTTATTTATCAATGATATTCATGAATGTATAACAGGCTTAATGTCTAAGTTTGCAGATGACACAAAGGTTGATAGAGCCGCAAATGATAGTAACGATGGTATGCGGCTGCAACAGAAAGTAGAAAAGTTGTACAAATGGGCTGAGAGGAGGAAAATGAAGTTTAACATTCACAAATGCAAAATACTGCACATGGGTAGCAGAAAACCCAGAGTAACGTGCCAACTATGTTACACTCAGGGTAATGGAGAATTAAAAAGGCTTAGGGGCTGTTGTGCAGCCAGATATGAAGTTTTCTGAGCTTTGCAGGCATGCTGCCAGAACAGCTTATTGTGTCTTTTCAATGATATTCAGGAATTTTGCTAGCAGGGATAAGGTGATGATTGTCCCCTTTGTATAAAGCGATGGTCAGGCCACACCTTGAGTACTGCATACAGGTCTGGAAGCCTCATTTTGGGAAGGATGTATAGCTGCTGAACCGAGTACAGAGAAGGACAACGAGATTGATTAGCGCAAAAAAGGAATGTTCTTACCAAGAAAGGATTAAGTTCTGCAAATTGCAGCCGCTGGAGATTAGGCACTTGCGAGGTGATCCGATTGAGTTGTTTAAAGCTTTGAATGGTTTGAGCAAGCTCAATGCTGATGGTATTCTTCCTCTTGCTCAGATTATGCACCTGAGGGGGCATAAATTCAAATCGAGGAAAGGAGTGGTTGGTTGATTGCAGGAACGAACTTCCATTTGTCGTTGTGGAAGTTGATAGCTTAAATAAATTCTAGAAAGAACTGGACAAACTTTGGAAGAGAATGGATGAGTGAAATAGGAAGTTTTTTTTTTTTCTTTGATGCTGTATAAGTTTGCTTTCTTGCATCATTTGCCACTACTAATGCCAATGCTAAAGCAGATTACAACATTGATATGTTTGTAAATTGCAACCGGAAAACATTCGTATCATCAGCAAAGAAGAACAACCTCTCTTCAGATGTTGTTATTCATTAAATGAGTTGACAAAATGTGTAATTTGTACTATATGCGAAAATTTTTCTGAATAATTATTTTATAAATAACAATTACAAAGGTACAGGAAACTAAAAATTCCAGGACATGGGACAATTAAAAAAAAAATCATTATTTTAATATTTATCTTGAAATTGAATTGAAAATTATATAATAATCGGTTTTCGGTTAATGTTTTCACATTATAACTTAAATTACGAGCAGTATTAATTTTTATGGGCTCTTTTTGACAACGTGGCTGAGTTAATCGGTCTCTGCCGAAGGTATCGTGTTTTTTTTCCCCTAAACTCCGGTTTTTCTTTCAGCAAACAGAAAATCGAATACAGAAAAATTGAGTTGGAAACGAAGAAATTCAGTGGACAGAAATCAAAAGAGGTGTAACTCTCTCCCCTATTATATAATATTTTCTCAGAAGTAATAGTTCAAGAAGTCCTAGAAAATAGGAAAGAAGGAATTATTATAAACGAACAACAATCGACAATTGAAGTTATGCAAATAATATGGTGTTAATAGCAACTGCAAGAAATGACCTCCAAAACTTGTGAGAAGCAAGAGGAATACAAGGTGTAACTCTAATCCTTTCAATTAAAACAAGAAAAAAATTTAGATATATAAATGGAGATGAAATTGCGTTCCAAATAAAATGTGTAAATGACATCTTAGAGCAAGTAAACACCTACTGCTATCATGGAAAACATTTCGCCTTAGACAATGATCACACCAAAGAAATCAAAATTAGCATCAGACTAGTTAAGGCAAGCTGCATAAAAATGAAGAACGTATTGCACGAAAGAAACTATGCCTTAAAACAAGACAATGAGTTTTATAGTTTTATATATGGCCCATGTTAATGTATGGATGAGAAACGTGGACCCTCAAGAAAGGTGTAGTAAAAAGAATAGAAGCATTTGAAATGTGGGCATTGAGAAGAATGATGAAAATCAAATGGACAGACAAAATGACCAATAAAAAAGTCCTGCAAATGAGTGGCACCAAAAGAGAACCATTAAACAAAATCTACAGACTGAAAATAGGCTACTGTGGCAACATCATAAGAAGTTCAAAATATGAAATACTGAAATTGATCTTAGACGGGGAAATTCCCAATAAATGATCCAGAGAAAGGAAAAGAAAAATTTGGTTTGAGGATATAAAATACTGGACGAGACTTTCGGCAGAAGAAATCGTTCATAGGAGTAGAGAAAGAGACTACAGGTTTTTGATGGCCTCCAACCTCCAAGATGGAGATGGCACATGAAGAAGGAGTTATAAAAAAAGTATTTCATGTACTAGCATTTCATTTTCTTTAGCAGATCTGGAAAAGTTTTCCAAACTTGCAGAGCATCCATTTTTAATTGTAAACTTCGCAATCGTACTGTCTTAATATTCCTTCGCCAATAAGAGCCTTTCAGTAACGACTGCTACTGCCGCCATCTTTATGTCGTTCCACGAACTGTACTGTAGTATTTCTTTGAATTTATTCAAACTATCCATTTCCACCACAAAGATGGAAGCTTGTTCCAGACATCAACCATCCGTCGACCGAAGGAAAACTTATGCACATCTATTCTGCAACCATCCTACTTCCATGTGAATTTATATCCCGTCATATTCATAATCTGAGCAAGAGGAAGAATTCCAACCGGACTGAGTTTCTTCAAAGCCATAAACGCCTCAATAAGATCACTTCGCAGGTGCCTTGTCTCCAGACGCTGCAACTTGCAGAATGAAGCCTTTTTAGTAAGAGTACCACTTTGTTCCCGGCACAAGACTCGTTTCCTTTTTCTGTACATCCTTCTTAAAATGAGGCCTCCAGACCTGTAAGCACTACTCAAGATATGACTTGACCATTGCCTTATACAATAGGATAAACCTTCTTATCCCTGCTAGCAAAATTCCTGCATATCATTGATCTGTCCTGGGAGCCTGTCTGCACTGCTCAGAGAAATTCATATCTATCTGCATAATTATTTAAGGTCCTTTTCATTCCATACTGCCCTGAATTTAGTACCACATGGTTGGTATATTCTGGGGTTACTGCTACCCATAGTCAGTACATTGTATTTGTCAATATTAAACTTCAATTTTCATTTCTCTGTCCATCTACCTAATTTTTTCTATATCTTGTTGCAATAGCATACCTTCGTTGCTCTCACTAAGTACCGTCCCAAACTTAGACATTAAGCCTGATATAGTTTCATCAATATCATCAATAAATATGGAAAATAATAATGGGCCCCACAACCGAACCCTGCTGAACTCAACTAATGACATTAGTCCACAAAGGGCAGCGTCCGTTGATACTCACTCTCTGTCATCTCCCTCTTTATCCATAGCAAAACTTGCCGTTAATGTTACACTGCTCCCATTTGTACTGAGTTCTTTTATGTGCAACAGTATCAAAAGATTTCCTGAAATAGTTTTAGTAACAGCAAATTATGCAAGAAAGCAAACTTGTACAGCATCAGCGGAAAAAACCTACTCAGTTCACACGTACCCTCCAAGAATTTGTCTCGTTCTTCCTGGAATTTATTCAACTCATCCACTTGCACAACAACAGATGGAAGCCTGTTCCAACAATCAACCACCCGCTGGCTGAAGGCAAACTTCCGCACATCTATCCTGCAACCATTCGTCCTGAACTTAATTTAATGCCCTTCATGTGTGTGTGGTGTCAGCAAGTGAGAGAATACAGTTAACATTCAGCTTACTCAATCCATTCAAGGCTTTAAATACCTCAACCAGATTCCCACGGAGGTGCTGGTCTTGGCCCTGCAATTTTCAGAACTAAAGCTTTTCTAGGTAAGAGCACTCTTTTGTTTCCTTCACCAGTCTGGTTGCCCTTCTCTGCACCTGTTTCAGCAGATAAAAGAACTACATCCTTTCTAAAGTGTGTGTAAATTTCATGACAAATTAGTACTGAAGATGCGGCCTAACCATGGTCTTATACAAAGGGATAATCACTTCCCTATCCCTGCTAGCGAAGTTTCTGTATATCATTGACAATACCCCATGAGTCCTGGCAGCATAACTGCACTGCTCAGAGAATATCATGTCTGACTGGACAATTACCCCCAGGTCTTTTTCATTCTCCACTACCATGAGTGTAGTACGTCATAGTTGATAATTTATTCTGGGGATTACTGCTAGCCACATGAAGTACCTTGCATTTAACAATATTAAACTTCAATTGCCATTTCTCAGCACATAGACCCAAAATTTCTACTAGATTTTGTTGCAGTAGCTCACCATGATGACTCGTTAAACGCCCTGCCAACCTTTGTATTATCTGCAAACATAGACATTAAGCCTGATATACCTTCATCCATAGCAGTAACTTGCCCTTAATGTCACATTGCTCTAGTTTGTACAGCAGTCTTTTATGTGCAATAGTATCAAAAGCCTTCCTGAAATCCAAGTATATGATGCCGAAATTATTTACGGCATCCAAATGAAAAATAAAATTATTTTTTGCATTCAATCTGATAGATTACTATGATACAGTGACCAAGGAAGGCTTGGTCATCATCCTCGCGAGTAGTACAGTTGTTAGAATCGCAATCCTGCCCACACCAGGTAGAAAAAATACTCGAGTTTTAGTCCATCCCCGACGTGAGGAATTTTTTGGAACTTTTTCACGTGTCTCAGTTAGTCGTTTCTGAACAGGACAGCATGCTTTTTACTGCCATAAACTCAGGGTTTTTCATCCAACAAAAGAGAAACCGACCACAGAACACATGCAATTTACAGACAGTATACACAGTGCTATATGATCTTAGTTGCTGATGCTCCTAAAAACCTTACGACAACAACAGCTTGGTCACTGCATCATAGTAAAGTATTAGATTGGTTAGACAAGGCTGTCCCTTTAACAATTTCATGCTGTGATTGCAGTATAATTGCACTGGTTAAATAAGTAATGCAGTCCAAATGGTCTTGCATTACTTATTTAACCAGTGATTCCATTTCTTCCCTGGAACAGGTATTAAGCTAAAAGGTCTGCAATTATTCACTTCAGCTTTTGATCCCCCTTTATAATTTGATATAAGTTATGTACGTCTTCAGTCCATAGTGACCTCCCCGGAATCCAAGCATGCTCTCGTAATTAACTCTAAGGGTTTGCATGCCTCCTTTAATATAACTGGATAGATTCCATGCACCCCAGGGGCTTTTTTTATATTAATCTTCAATCATTTTCCTCTACTTTCCTTTCAGTTATCACAAAATTACTTAGGCGCTTCCCCATCTCGAAAGAATTCCTCATGCGTGAATCTAGAGGCAAAATACCTATTCAATTTGTCCGCAACCCGTTGACAAATTGAATCAACTCTTAACCCATAAACACAGGGGCATTCCTAGGGTATGTGGCACCTAGGTGCCAATTGAAATTTGGAACCTCACTTTAAAATTTTATTCATATGTGTACGTAAGTTTCAAGTTTTCAGGAGCACCTTGAACGTTAGGGCTCAGGTGAGGTCACCCCCTGCACCCTCGGGACAGTCTTCCCCTGCATAAACATCTAATGGCCCAATGTGATTCAAACTCTCCTTTCTACCGTTAATATAAGCATAGAAATCTTTGTTCATTTTCTTTGAAGTCTTTGCTAGTAACCTCTCATTATCTGCCTTAGATTGCCTAACCTCCTTTATGACTTGATTTCAGACTAATTTAGGTCTACCCTAGGCTTCTGTACTGCGTGATAATTTATGCGCTGTCCACATGTTTTTTCTTTATCTCTGCCATTAGTCTAATTAGTTCATCAGACATCAATTTTAGTCTAAACCTTGAACAATATTTTATAGCTAGTATGAAAAGTCTAGTAGCTTCTGTGATCAAAATTCTCATTTAGAATTTTCTGCTGGTAACATCGTAAGTTGGTCCAACTGCACACAATTTAAAAACTTTCTGAGATCACTGTAGTCACCTTTAAGAAGGCAAAAGCCTTTCCCTTTACCATTGACAGTAGTTATGTCTTTAAATGAATTCCACATTAGGACACTGTGATCGCTGCCACCCAACGGGTGTTTCATCTGCAGATTCTAAATGAATGAAGAACACCATATCAAGAGTATTGCTTCCTTTTGTTGCCTCTCAAAAATGCTGCTGTAGAAAACAGTCACCCAATAAATCCACAAATGTCTTGATGGTGTGCCCAGCCCACAAATTCTAGTTAACACCTGGAAAGTTAAAATGTCCCATTATGAAACTTTCTGATTTGCTGGCCCATTCTACTTCTCTGTATAGTTGTTTGGTACAGTGATCACAGTCATTATTTTTGTCCTATAACACACTCCAACTATCACTTTTGTTTTCCCAGTGCTAATATTACACTAAACTGATCAACATTGTATTCATCACCCATGTCAACTGAAACTTTAATATGTTTCTTATCTAAGAGCATAATCCCTCCACCTCTCCCATCCTGTGTGTTTTCCTGTATTCATTGACTCCCCACATTCAAATTCAGCATCACTTATGTCTGTGTGACACCATGTTTCTGCTGTTCCTACAATGTCTGCATTTGATGACTTATTCAATACTTCAAAGTCACCAAATTTATTTACAATTCTCCTATAATTAGTGTACATGCAAGTACAGATGCACAAGTTCTTATTCTTAGTCACCTTAACATTCCACATGTATTTATTTGTTCCATGATGACCTACAGCAGGGCCTGATGTACAGACACCTTGCTTTCCAGGATGCTGCATGTACCAATGGCAGTAGTGCAAGAATCGTTTTCACCGATTCCTGCAGCTCTAATTAAGATATTAGTCTGTGTATTCCCCAAGTTAGCAGCTTTCCAACCTATCACTGCCTCGATAGCATCAGCAAATATTCTTGCACCCCCTTCTATTGAAGTGTATTCCATCCCTGTAAAAACAGTCTCTCCTGTTAATAAGCACAGACCACGCTGAGAAATATTCTACTCCATGAGCCTTGCACATTCTCTCCAGGGCCGAATTGATTGACAAGGCTCGCAATATATATTCCTTCCTATCGTGTCTGGGCAGAATTGCGGATACTTTCAAATTCATCCTAACTCGTCACTTTTTCACACTTCCCCGTACTTGTTAAGTAAGTTGTCAGCTCTCCTACTCTTAATATCATTATTGCCAACAATATCACCTTTTATGCTCTTAAAAGTTGATATTTGCTCTACAACTCATCTACTTTTGCCCCTGCAAACATACCCTGCTTCAATTCCACCTACCCTCTTGCACAACACATTTCCCGTTTCCGTGACAATAGAGTCACTGATAATAATTATCTTCTGTGGGACAGCGCATTCTGCCTTGAATATTGCCCCTGAGTTGTCTGATGTACAAAGATGATTTATTGTGTTGAGTTCGGCTGCCGAGAAAGCTTGCTGGACCTCCCATTTTTATTCCTTCCAGGGTATCTATCCTACCCTTCAAACTCTCATAAACGTCCATCAGAATGCTGAGTTGGTCCCTAATTTCTTTACTCTCCCTGCATGTAGCACACACACAAAAACATCCCTCTTGGCAGGATCATGTCCTATTCCAGAAAGTTCTGCAAACATTTCACAAGTTGCAAAATATTTATGCTGTGATACATTGGAGAATCGCCCGCTTCGGTTCTCCCCCGAGCCACAGCACTCTCGCTACTTTCTTTCCGTTCTTTGCTGCATTAATCTTAGGAATGATTTCCGTTTAAATACAATTTAATTGGTTAAAAAAAAAGAACTATTAATTTTAGGACACCCGAATAATTAAATTCATCTGCCGTTAATTGCGTGTGCTTTATGGTCGATTTGTCTGTCTAATTCAGCCACGGAGCGAAAAAGCCCATTAAAGTTCCTGGTGTCATCGACGATGATTCGAACCGGGGCCTTTTCCACCTGGTGTGGGAAGGACGGTGACGATACCACTGTGCTACTCACGCAGACTAATTTAATTGGTTAACAATGAAAATTAATAAAATTTATAAATTTAATTGACAATGCTACACTTGGCTAATAGACTCCTAAATGCAGTGAGACGTATTTCGCTATCGAGTTTTACCTTATACTTTATGCTATCAAGTTCAGGATATACATCACGCTATATCTTTACGATCGCAGTGTCAAATTAGTTATATCCATATGGAAAAGTTACATTCTTTAGCTAAATACAAAAAGATATATGCCCAAGTGATTAGAACCGTCGAGCTACTGTACTTAATAATCACATTTAAAACCCTACTATTCCACTGCACTGCTCGTTACGTACTACGATATTCGTTACGAAATCTGTGTATATGATGTCAAAATTATTTTTTGCATACAGTTCCTTTGTCACTGCATCAGAGTATCCAACGAAATTGATAAAACAAAGATCTCCCCTTAACGAACTCATGCTGTAACTGTAACTCCTGTCTAGATTAAAATTCAAATTATTATACAGTATTAGGATTACCCGTAATTCAATACATTAACCCGTATTTCTGTCTGTAAATTGCATGTGTTCTCAGGTCGATTTCCCTGTTTTGCTGGACGAAAAAAAACCCAGTTTCTGGGGGGGGGGGACCTTGCTATATACGCCTGAGACCGACTAACTCGTGTCATCGACGGGATTCGAACCCGGGCCTTTTCCACCCGATGTGGGCAGGTCGGTGACATACCACTGTGCTACCTTTATGTAGACACTCCTGATTAGATTGTCCTGCATCACTTTTTTAACATGTGACTCCAATATTTTTCCTGGAACAGAAGTTAAGCTCACTGGTCTGTAATTACTCATGTCGCCCTTTGATCTTCCCTTTGTGAATTGGGGATACAATCTCACATCTACAGTCCACAATGACCTTCCATGAATCTAAACAATCTCTCATAATGATAGCTAAAGGTTTG
The DNA here is from genome assembly GCF_048544385.1 of Mastigoproctus giganteus. Taxonomy (NCBI): domain Eukaryota; kingdom Metazoa; phylum Arthropoda; class Arachnida; order Uropygi; family Thelyphonidae; genus Mastigoproctus; species Mastigoproctus giganteus. The sequence goes on along the minus strand of NC_143586.1, from coordinate 18,382,362 downwards.
CTTACCTCCTTTGCCGCCTCCCTTAAAATAGTTGGATATATCCCTTACACCTCAAGTGACATTTTTATGTTTAAGTTCGACAATTTTTCTTCCCCTTTCATCTCAGTTATAACCAAATCATTTATCTCCCTGTTAGAGTTTAATAAACGTCTGGCATTCCTTTCCCTAAAGAGTTCCTCATGTGTGAATGTAATGCAAAATAACAATTCAGTTTGTCAGCAACCTGAGCAGTATCATTAATAGTTAAAGCATCGCTATCTAGTGGACCAATGTGATTTATTCCCTTCATTTTGATGTTTACATAAGTAAAGAATTCTTTCTTGTTTTTCTTTGCATCCTTTGCGAAAGATTTCTCATAATCTGCCTTGGCTTGCCTGACCTGCTTTGTGGCTTGCTTGTAAACTAGCTTATGTCTAACATAGGCTTCTGTGTCCTCTGATAATTTATACGATTCCGCGCATTTTTATTCTCTGCCACGTCTCCTTAGATCATTTGACATCCATTTAGGATGTCATATGATCTAATCATAATGCCTTGAACAGTATTTATTAGTTGGGATGAAAAGCGTAGTAGTTTCTATGATTATTTATTTTATTTTATTTTATTTTATTTTATTAATAAAAAGATACGCAACAGGTAGCCATTAACAGTGTATCTGAGATCAGATCAATAAACATAATAACAATAATGTGAAATCCTACAGGACGATAAACATTGATATAGATTCAAACAATAAAAGCATATGTACAAAAGAGGATTGTATTAAGTTAAGTTACCGGTAAAACAAGTAATAATTAATCTGTTAGAGAATAGAAAAATAATATAACAAATAATAATAAACTACAATAATTAGATGTGAGCTAGTCACTTTGCAGTTTAAGTGAAGAGGCAAACTTGTGGATGGAGTTCATCAGTGATTGGGAGTTGTCAAAGAAGTCAATGCGAGAGTCATTTGCTGATTTGCTGATTCTGTTCAGTGGACTGAACTTCATTAAGTCCGTGTTGGCAGAGTCAAGGCGAAACGGTGTAAGGTTCCTGACTTGTCTACAGGGAGCATTGAAGTTTATTTTACTCAGGATATCAGATGCTTCATAAATTCCAGTGATTACTTTGGCTACGAGGGCGATGTCAGCAGTAACTCTTCTAGTGCACAGAGGCCTTAGATGAAAGTAATCACACAGCGATTCATAATACACTGAGTGATAGAATAGAGGATTGCGGTACGTAAGGTAACGGATAAAGTTTTTTTGGACTGCTTCAATTTTGTTAGTTAAAGTCTTTGTGTGAGGATTCCAGATGGGTGAACTGAATTCAAGGATTGGCAGAACAATAGTTTTATAAAGGATAACCGCATATCTGTAGTTTTTGAACTTGTATGTGTTCCGTTTGATGAATCCCAGTGTTTTGAATGCTTTGCTGGTGATTTTAAGGACATGGGCATCGAATTTAGCACTGCTGGAAAAGAGAATCCCTAAGTCGTTAACTTGGTCACACCTTTCGATGATCACAGAGTTAATACTATACTCCGTATTCATTAGTTGTGGAGATCTGCAAGATGAGAAAGAGATAACTTTGCACTTCGAGGGGTTAGCAGACAAGCCATTCAGAGACAGCCACAGAGAAAATTTATTGAGAGCACATTGAAGTTGTTGAGAATCGGTAGTCTCCTTCACTGCTGAGTAGATCTTAAGATCATCTGCATAGAGAGCAACTTGAACATTGGAGGTGTAGATGAAAGAAGGAAGATCATTTACGAAAACAATGAAGAGAAGAGGACCTAAGGGAGAGCCTTGTGGTACTCCGCTTAGTGGTATAAAACAGTCTGAGTTCACTTGATCGATGATAACGCTCAAGGAACGATGCGTAATATAGCTGCGTAGCCATGAGAGCAAAGGGTCACGGATGCCATATAGCTTAAGTTTTTCCAGAAGTTGTTCGTGCGGGACTTTATCAAATGCCTTAGATATGTCTGTGTAGACTGCATCAACTTGCAGGTGGTTATCAAGAGCTTCAGAGGTGTATTGCCAGAAAGGAAGTAAATTTGTGACTACTGACTTGCCACTGCAGAAACCATGTTGATTCTGATCGATAAAAGGCTTGAAGAATTCGAAGAGATGTTTGTGCACTGCTGTGTCGAAGAGTTTAGCCAGGCTGTTTTGCAAGGTTATGGGTCTGTAATCAGATACGTCATTTTTATCACCTTTTTTGAAAATAGGAACTATATTGACCTGCTTAAAGTGCTTAGGATACTTCCCCAGCCTGAGAGACAAGTTGAAGATCCGCAGTATGAGGGGTTTCAATGTAGTGACAGTCCTTTTCCAAAATAGGCCTGGAATGTTATCTGGGCCTCTAGTATAGTCATTTTTCATGCTTTTTAATGCCGAGTTTAAATCTTCATCAGTGATAAAGAGATTAATGAGGATATCATTTTTAACAGGTGTGAAGTCAGGAAATGAGGCAGGTCTCAATGTATCATTTGTTTGAATTCTAGAAAAGTGTTTGGCAAACTCTTGAGCAATACTGAATTCGTCAGATAAGAGAATTCCATCTGCGTTTCGGAGTTGTAACTTTCTACTGGTTATGTTCTTATGCTTCATGAAATTCCAGAATGGTTTGATATCTCTGTGAGTAAGCAGACTATCCTGAACTGACTCTGTATACATGTTGTAGGAGTTTAATATGAGAGTTTTCACTTCTTTGCGGAGTTGGCTGAATATTTCATAGTATTGACTGTCACCTGTTTGCTTATATTTGTTTCTGTAGAATTCTTTGGATTTAATTTTACGTATTAGTTCACTATTATACCAGTGCGGGTAGGTAGAGCGTGCGGTAAGATGGGATTGAGGAACAATGTCAGATATAACTGAATGGACACAGTTAATCAGGTTGTTGGTGAGCACATCGATGTCATCCATAGCGTCAGCGAGCTGCTTGTCTACGTTTCTTAGAGCTAGGTTGAGCAGAGGCCAGTCAGCCTTTCTGAAATTGAATCGAGGAGTACGGGAGCTGCATTTGAAGTTATGAGAAGTCACTGTGATGTCAAAAGTAATTGGTGAATGATCCGAGTGAAATATGGGGTTGTCGGTGTGAACATCTATATGAGTAGAGGAAAATATTAGGTCGAGGTAAGCATTTTCTCTGGTTGGAAAGTTGCAAATTTGTTCCAGACCATAGCTGTGAAGCATATTAAAGAGAGCCCTAGTCTGCAGTGATGGAGAAGAAGATTCTAAATTGGCCATTTGACAGTTAGAGTCACCCAAAACCATTGCTATGTCGGCAGATTGAATTAGTGGGAAGATTGATTCCAGCGAGCTTTCTAAGTACTGGAGGTCTATATTAGTTAAAGGAGGTGGAAAATAAAGCAATACTATTAAAACCTTTAACTTGCCAAGATGAAGAAGGCAGTATACTGATTCAATATTTGTGAAATTTGATGCAGTTTCACAGAGTATATGGTTAGAATGTATAATAGCTACTCCGCCTCCACGAGATCCTCTGTCCTTTCTATGGATTGTATATTGTCCATCTATAATCTCCTGATCATCAATATCAATGGAGAGCCAGGTTTCAGTGAGCAGGTAAATGTCGTAAATATGTGAGCCTTGGATTGCTCTGAAGTGGTTTAGGTTGCTAATTATACTCCTGCAATTCTGAAGGTAAACACTGAACAGTTGGGATCTGGGGATTCTATGACGAGAGGAGAACGTAGTATGTGTAGATAGCAGGGTATCTGATTGCTATGCCGGTGGAGAGGAGATTTTGGACTCCCTTGATGGTCTGTCCGTGAAGCGTTTTACTAGAGCCCCTGATAAAAGGGATCTTAGATTCAACACTTTTTCTGTTTGTGATGGAAGGCATGTTATTATAAAAGATGAGTAGGCGGGACATCGTGTCTTCAGAGAACGGACATCTACTCCGAAACCATATTCTTCTTTAATTAGGTTGATAAGATCTTCAGATTTAGTGGAGGGTCCAAGTCTAGAAAGAAAAATTCGCTCTTTTGTGGGAATAATTGTGATATTATACTTGTGTTTGAGTAACTGAGATTTTTCTGCAGTAGTTACATTCTGTGTTTGATGAGTTATGGCTGGAAGCTTGGAGAAAGTACCTTGAGATATAGATGCTTTAATATTTTCTGACGGTTTGTTCTGTTTTGATCTTTGGTGCGATATTTGAGACTGGCAATCAGAAACAGGTTTACTCACTGTGGCGGCAGATCTACAGACAGGTTTGCAGACCTCATTAGATGTGGCAGCAGTTATTTTTGCATATGTTGCCTTAACTGATGTTGAAGAGGATTCCGCTTGGTGACTCTGAGCTTGTGAAATAGAAGTACAGACAGAACTGTTCCGCAGAGGAGAGTAGGTGGGAGGAGTGGTTCTATTTACATCAGAAGAATCATCTAACAGAGTCTGTTTGGCAATAAATTGCTCAGTTGAATGACTTGAATCATGAACGTTAGCAGGCTTGGGCAAATTAATATTTGCAGCAGTAGAAGTATTGAGGCCGGTGGAAGGTGAAGATCTGGTCTCAGTACTGAGGGCATCGTCAGTTAATGAAGAATTCGTATTCACTTTGAGCCCATTGGTGTCGAGAGTAGGTTCAGAATTCTTCCTAGCTTCCCTTAAGTGGCAAGACATAACTGATGTGAGATTTTTAATTTGGGCGTTAATGTCAGAAATTTCAGCCTGTTGATTAGCTAATATTGTTTTTATACCACAAATCTCCGTGTATAGCTCGCTGTTTCCTTCATTGAGTGTATTAGAATCCAGGAGAATTTCAGAGTTTGCAGTATGAGGTGCGCTGATTAGATGAGTTTGAATGAGGATTTTCTGCATAGTGTTAAAGAGTAGTTCCTGGAATTCAGTTGATTGCAGAATACCAAAGGTTGGATTCAGAGTTTCCGTAGGGAAGGAGTTAGCGCTGAGATCTGCTGACAGCACAGATATATGTGTTTGAGTTGATGCATCTGAGATTTGATGCGACAACAAAGAAGGATTAGAGGCTTCATCCATGCACGATTCAGAGTCGGTATTTCTAGTTATTGGCATGATATTTGTCTCAAATGTACTAGAGTACGGCATTTCAACTTTGTTAGCCGAAGAGGAGGAAAGTGACTCAGGTTCCGTGCTGTTTGGCGTTGCAACAGTTATAGGGCTTTTCTGAGAATTTCTGAGTCGACATCTATCACAACAGAATGATTTCCGCCGACTTTTATTTAATTTTTTCAGGTCAGAATGTGTACAGTCATTGCATATTAATTGTTTGCACTCAATACATTGGACAATGGGGTCAGAGCTGGTCCCACAGATGGTGCAGACGTTAGAATTTTGACAGGAGGTAGTATTTGTCATATTGAATTCAGTTACTGTAGTTTTACTAGATAATTTAATATCACCACAGTTGTGGTTTAGCAAGCAATAGGCACTGTGACCAGCCGGTCGCCTTAGTTGCCCTGCAGTGAAATCCACAGGGAGCAGGGGACTAAGTAGGGAGGGAAGAACAGAGCGGCTAGGCAAAACTCTAATGCCTGGTCAAGGTCAAGTGTCTGTTGGACACATGTATAAGTTGAACTACAAGATAATGGCTGAAAGCGCTTGTATGGAGTAGCGGACTGAACATGCAGAAATTCATTTAATACTTATCTGTTGTCCGTTCAAATAATACAGTACTTGCACCTGGCAGTCCAAGGGCCTATCCTTATGTGGTGGCACTAATAGGAACTTAATACTTTAAATAAAAAACACACAAAACAAGAAAAGTTTACGGAGCATATCATACAGACAGCCGGACACAATCATCCCCCTAGCGGACACAAATTGCTAGTATTCATCCTGTCCAGTTTATATATTATTTAATTTATTTAAAAATAAAACTGGGAAATAATTGAATGCACTTGATCCTCAAAGATACGAAAAAAATCATGAGTAATATTTCAAGTTAAAACCATTTCTGGACCACTCTCGAACCAGAATCTGACAACCTGTATTTCCCTGAATGCTCTCCATTTAGAATTTATTGTTGGTAACATCATTAATTTGTTCTACTGTATAGAATTTAAAAACTCTGTGAGCCCACATTAGTCTCCTTTACGAAAGTAAAAAATCCTTTCCTTTCCCTTGAAGGTAGTTACATCTTTAAGTGAATCCCACATCAATACACCGTGATCACTGCCACCTAGTGGTTCTTTTATCTGCAGATTCTAATGCAAGAAGAATGAGTAGTGGGCTATGGTAGGACAAGGTTACTGAAATATCAACCTGTCTATGTTATATTATGTCCATTAATTAATCATTAATCACGCAGTGTTTAAATCCTGCAATTATTATTATGCTATTTCGCTTCAAAGCCTATAAAAAAAAAAAAAAGAAAATTGGAGTGACACTGCACACAAATTGCTAGTATTCATCCTGTCCAGTTTATATATTATTTAATTTATTTAAAAATAAAACTGGGAAATAATTGAATGCACTTGATCCTCAAAGATACGAGAAAAATCATGAGTAATATTTCAAGTTAAAACCATTTCTGGACCACTCTCGAACCAGAATCTGACAACCTGTATTTATGTAGCATATCATCGATTGTGTGGAGAGTATGTTTGTATTATACACAAACATGGCTGCCAAACCTTATATGAATGGTGATGAAAATATTCATGTTAACATCCTCCCTCATGATGATAAACCTGTTCGAAGAAATCAGTGGGTGCGCTTAAATGTAGGTGGAACTTATTTCTTGACAACAAAAACTACTTTGTGTAGAGATCCCAATTCGTTTCTTTATCGTCTATGTCAAGAGGATCCAGATTTAAATTCCGATAAGGTAAGGATGAAGTCACTGACCAGCTGTGACTCAGTGGGTTGGTTTATTTTGAACACAACTAAATATTATCTTTATATCTCTTTGGCTTTATACGATATTTCAAAGACACAGTTAGTTGGTACTGATGTATTTTGATATTTCACAAAGATTTTGCTTTCTCTTTGGGAATGGAATCAAGACTACCGAAATTATTTGATTCATACTTCTGCATATATTATAACCAGTAGTTTATTATACATTAAATTAATAGAATAGATTAAAGATGAACCTGACCATGGGCCAGCTGTGGAACATGATATATTTTTGCTCGTATTTGGGTGTTCGTCTTCATTTAGAAAACATGAGCGCTATGTTTATGGCTTGTATGCTGTCAGAATTTTGCTTTTGATTGCTTTTTTCTCATTTTTACAACTTTTGTGTTGATAATCATTCTCAACGGACTTGGATTGTTTTAAATTATTTGATAACCAAAGCATGTTATGTAAGTTATATAAATTGTTCAGTTATGAGCATAAATCTTTGTATGCGAAATGGTGTTAGTGTAGGCAAAGGGCATAGGTTACACCAAATATAACATTTTTTGAATATATCAGAATGAAAAGAGTTAAATTGGAATATTTTTTTATTATTTTGCTAGTTTTTCTGGAAAATCAAACCACATGTCAAATCAAAAAACAAATAAAAACACAGCCTGTTATATAGCGAACAAAATTCAGAATTTTCATTATGTTGAGTTCAGATTATGCAAAAGTGCTATTTCTTAGGATTGTGTATTTATTAAGCTTACTAGTTTCAGATTATTAATAATATAGCAAAAGTAGTTCAGATCACTGCCTCATTCAACCAGCTGCCTTCCGTGTCCAATGAATGTTACCAATACGTTAGTTGATCAACAAAGTACCTAAGATTTTACCAGAGCAGCAAAAGTTCATTAAATTTTAGTTCACTTAAAAAAATTATATTACCAAATAACTAAAAATAAAATAAATATAATCTATTTAGTCAGTTAATCAGATAGCTCAATAAATAAATAAATACCACAAAAATGTTAGTAAGCTATTTCGAAGTCAGTGAGTAATGCTAAAACTACTACATGTTGGTGTGCAGTTTTACGATGTGGTCAGTTATCTTGTAATGGGCAATCTCCAGATTTTAGATATTATTTTTATATTACTGATGTGAATTGGTTTCTTGCTTTGATTATTATTCCTTTGTTACGTTTGACAAAACACATTAATATGTATGTAAATTTAAAATTTTGCACTCTTAATGGTTCTGTGAACTGGAAAATTGAAGTGATTGTTAGTTTCATGTTTATACTGTATTTTCATTTTCAGCAGTGTTAATATTTTTTTGTTGTTTTAAAAATAATGTGAAAGAAAAATAAATTTAAAAAAACAATAGCATTTTTAAGTATTTAAATTTTTTTATTAAAATTTTCTTAAAATAAGTACTGAAATCCATTAAGAAAAGAAAGAATATTAGTACATCTAAAGTAAATTTTAAAAAAAGCCTTTTTTCCAAAAAAAAAAAAAAAAAACTGGGCACCTGTTAGGTTCCATGCAACTTTGTAACAAGAAGTGGTGCCAACTGCTGCCAGGTTAAACAGCCTGAGAATATAAACATGCCTCTTCCCCAGTGAGCCTTGCACACATACTTCCTCTACTGGAGAAAAGGTTGTATTGTCAAACACACCTAACATTGGGACTTTGGTGAATTATGTAAAACATTTTTCACTTCTACTTCCAGGGGAAATTTACTGTTCTTTTCCATGTACTGTACATTAGAAAAAACAAAAGAAAACACTAGTACAGTACTATGAAAATGCATTTCGGTGTAGGAATTGCAATATTTTTTTATGACTACCTGAAATCCAGAAAATTAGAAGGAGATCCTTCTTCTAACATCAACCCAATCTGAAGATTAATTATTAATAACAACCCTCTGCCTTGCAGCTATTCTGAAATCCCTCTAAGGATCTTACCCATGACCCCAACATGTTGCAAACTTTATACAGTAACCTTGCATGCTGGACAGATTCAGGTGATTTGCTAATGTGAAAATTATTTCCTATATCCAGTTTATGATGAGTGTAAATTTGCTTTTGCAAGCTATGCTGTATTTCCTTCAAAATACTGTTTGTGTTTATGAGGGTCATTTTGAAACTAATGCCTCCAAATTTTATTTTCTGGTTATCATTGCAGGTATGTTACTTTAAACTGTGTAGTATGTATGTCAAGTTTTCAAGTACTTGCATTTATTTTTTCACCTACTTTGTATACACTTTCTCTTTTGCTGAACCAGAGGCTGCATCCCCCCCATGGCTATCAAGAGCCACTTCTTGATAGCCATAGTGATAGCATCAGCAAAGTGTTCCCCCCCCCCCACAAAGGCCACCTTTCATAGAACCAAATAAGTGAAAGTTTGATGATGCAATGTTAGGACTGTGCAGTGGGCAGGATGTAACAGAGCAGTTCACCCAAATGATACAGTGTTCTTCCTTATCAGGATTCTGATACAAGTTTTGGTTGGCATGGTAAAGGGCCGACCGGGCTAGCCAGGTGGGTAAAGTGCCAGCCTGGCAACCCAAAGGTCGCGGGTTCGAATCCCGCCTCGGGCTTGGATCAAAGTACTGCAAAAACCTTGGGAGGTGCATTATGGCCACAGAAGCCGATGCGCCAACAACTACCAAACAAAACAAAAAACAAACAAACAAGCATGGTAAAGGAGTAATTTTTCTTTCTCTGATTTCACTCTTGCAATCTTCTGTCTTCACCTTCTTCACTATCTCCATATAGTGATCAGCATTCATTATTTTTTCCATTCAGTATTCATTATAAGGAAATCCACAAGAATACACCATGCTAAAAACAAAACACCCAAATTCCACACCTTTCTCTTTTTCTGGACTTTTTCCAACAAAGATTTTTCTAGCAGATATTCAAGTCTTGAATTTCTTCTTTTTCAACGAATCTTTGTGTGACCACTCCATGGACTGCCACTAGAGTACTTAGGTCTCATCTTTGGTAACCTTACTGTCAAGAAAGCACAGGCCTGCACTCTCTTGAGATTCCTTTAGCATTCATGGAACTTGCCTAGAAAGCCAGTAAGATTCCAACAGTGATTGAAACCTAGGTATAGGTAATAGCATACACTAAATAAAAAGCAATATACTTCTCCAGGAACAAGGCTTTTTATTTAGGGTAGTACAATATTAAGGCAACTCATGGCAAAGTGCCTCCAAAATATGAGATTGATGCGCTCAGTGGTAAATCCAGTTTGCTACTTAGTGCATCACGTAAAACTATGTAACAGAAAGAGGCTTGTGTCCAACCTGTACATGACTTTGACTTTCATAGCTTGAAGCTTTGCCATAAACTTAATTATGTCTACCTTTATTGACTTAATTTTTATTATTTTTTAAGTTAATAAAGTTGTATCTTTAATTAGTTTAGCCACAATGAATTTTAAATTTGGAAGGTTAATATTTTTGTGGTTTTTCATTTATTAGTTTTTTTTTGTTGGTAATGTTGTTTGCTGACTGGAATAGATACATCCTGTGTAAAAAATTTTACCCCTCTGCAGATTTTAAAAAATAAGAAACTGTTCTCTTGTTGATCTATTTAAACATCCAATAACATTTTAAACCCTGCAGCATATTAAAATTTCCAGTGGCATTTAGATATCTTTCACCACCTACTGTAATGAGTAGGTGGTGAAAGAAAAAGGTGTACAGGCAAGATAGACGTGACAAAAGAAGAGAAGGTGGGGTCATACTTCTGATAAGAAAGCACATGGATTGCAGAAGAGTATATCCATTTGATGAGGAACATCAAAATAACATTGAATCAGTCTGGTATGTTGTAAAGAGTAGAAAAACAATAAGAATAGTTTTTAAATGATACAAGGAAGCAAGCTTTTTTGGTATGTTTGCCAAAAAGAAAAAAAAAAAAAAAAAAAGTGAATATAGAGCATATGCTACCCATTCTGATTCATTTCACCTATCCCCCTCTGGGATATCTTGTTTCCAAGCTTTGCAGTCCACACCCTCCAAGCCTTTCTTTATATGCCATATTGATTAGTATTAATATTACTAGTGGCAAAATGATGCAAAGAAGCAAGCTTATACAATATTAGCCATTAAAAAACATTGCTTACTCCCATTTGTCCATCCTTTCCAATAATTTTCTCAAATCCTCCTTTAAATTTATTCAAACTACTCACTTCCACACCATATTATTATTATTATTATTAGCTATATGGTGTAAAGAAGCCTGAGGCTTATGCTGCACCAGCCAAAAAAAAAAAAAAAAAAAAAAATTCCCAAGTTACCCTGAGAGAGAGAGAAAGTCAAACGTAGAAAGAAATCACCAAGAAAGAGAAGAATGATTGTAGTTGATGTTTTTGTAATTAACCAAAAAAAAAGTCATTTGACAGTTTCTTGGTTTACCGGAAATGTACTTATAGCTAACCTGTAAAGTACTAGAGAGATAGTTCTATGACATGATATGCATTGTTATTTGCATAAAGTAAAACTAAAGTTATCACAAAAAAAAGAAGATGCAATTTTGTAGTTAATGTTGTTTGACACTAAACCCTCGATATGGAAGTTTTATTCTAACAATCAACCACTTGCTGGCTGATGGCAAACCTCAGTGCATCTATCCTGCAACCATCCTTCCTTGATTTTAATTTATGCCCCCTCATGTGTAGTAAGAGGAAGAATAACACCTCAATCTGATCACCTGTTACAAGCCATACGGCGACTGGGCTAGCCGGGTGGGTAAAGTGCCTGCCTGGCAACCCAAAGGTCATGGGTTCGAATCCCGCCTCGGGTTTGGATCAAAGTACCGCAAAAACCTTGGGAGATGCATTATGGCCACAGAAGCCGATGCACCAACAACTATCCAAAAAAAAAAAAAAAACCAAGCCATATCTGGAAAGCTAAAATCCCCAATGATAATACTGGTCATTGTCTGTCTCAGTTCATCTCTGGTCATTGTTCATCACAGTTATTTAGCCTATAACATAATTCTACTCTCAGGTTTTAGTTTCCCAGTCTTTGTCACAACACACTAACTCGCATTACACTGGCAACCCATATCAATATGCTTCTTAACCTTAGCATATCTCCTCATCTTGCTGTCTGCAATTTAGGTGCATGTTATACTCACTGTATTTAAATTCTGCATCACCTTTTTCACAACGGCACCATGTTTCTGAAATTCCTGTATGGATAATGAATGAAATTTTGAGGTGGAATAAGGGTTTTCACTCCTACAGGAATAATTTCACTGATATGATTTAAGCAAACGCTAGGATCAGAAAATTTAAAACAGTAATGCAACCAAGGAAAAGAAGAATAGGAATCTCCCCCAGATCATTCCATTTCGCATTCTTGTAATGTAAAATATGAGGCTGTGAATGTCCATGAGAGAGAGAGAGGTAGGGGGGACTCCACTGGAGAAGAGACTATCCTCGAATTGTGCCTAAGGTGTGTAGAATTACAAAAACCTCAGCATCTTCACCAACTGGGTTATGCAACTAGAAAACTGAATTTGTCTGGAGGTAAGAACATTAAAATCATCGAGGAAAATTACCTCACTGTTAGGGAAGTTATAGTGGAGAAAGTCAAAGATTTGAGTGATTAGTGGAGTTGGGAAAACAATAGTGGCAACATATGAATTTGAACAAATGGGGTAGAGAGATTCTTAAGACATGGGCAATCAAAATGAAGAAATCAAAATTAGGAAGTCTCTGATAAGGAATATCAGAGCCGATATATGGATAAGTACTGCATTTGAAGCAAATGGAATCATTCTACCCAGATGCAATAGAAGGCAGTGCATAATTGAGAGCCTTGTCCGTCGGTTCAGTCTTGGAGTGACTGTGCAAGGCTCACTGGGTAGAAGGCGCCTCCATAGCCAGGTGGGCAGGAGCAGCAGTGCATAGCACATGCTTCTTGATTAGACCGGGGTTCAAGCCTGTGAACACCAAATACGGAGGATGCGGAAAGGTCAGGGAATGACCACCGCATGTCCCCATAGCAATATGGCCTTAGTTGCTAATGCTTCTAAAAACCAAATAACAAACAACTGGGTAGAATTTTTCCAGCGTGGTCTGTTCTTAACAGGAGAGATTGTTTTTACAGTGATGGGATACACTTAATAAAGGATGCAGTAATCTGGTGCTATTAAGGCAGTGTTAGGTGGGTTGGAAAACTGCTAGCCTTGGGGAGGGGATACATAGACAAATAGATTACCAGTAGCTGCAGGCTGTTAATCTATTTGTCTCACTTATCACATGCAAGAATTACTTTATATTTGCCATACACAATTGCTTCCTTAATATTTTCCATCAATTTGTCACATGCAAAAATCGTTTTCACCTTTTTCCAGCTACCACAGGCAGAGGTGAAAGTGATTCTTGGTTGCTGTATATCCATCCAATAGATGGATATACAGCAACCTGAAAAGCAAGATGTCAGAGATTACAAAGTCTACTGGGGTCATCACAAGACAAGAAAATATACGGGTTGTGTTAGGATTACTAAAAACAAAAACAGGTGCATGTATACCTGCTTGTATATTAATGCTAAAATTATAGTCAAAAATTTGAATTTGAAGTACTATACTGGTTAATTCAACAAATGCAGACACAGTAGGGATATTAGTAACATGCCACTCAGACCGGCAGTGCTGAATTTGAATATGGTGAGTACGATGTGTAATGGCAGGACAGACTGGGGGAAGAGAAGTAATGCTTTTGGTTAAGAAGCATATAGAATGTGAGGCAGTGCATCCAGGTGATGTGGGCAGCCAGTGCAGTGTTGAGTTAGCATAGTGTGACAAACACTGGGAAAACTAAAATTATGGTAGGAGTATGTTATGGGCATAATGACTGTAATGAGTATAATGAAGAATTGTACAGATAAATAAGAGTGGTCCAATAAATCAGATAATAGGTGAGTTTAACTTCCTAGATATTGACTGAAACTTGTGGATTGGTCACAACACCAGAGCTTACTCGTGGGCATCAGACAACACAATGGCAGAATGTGCTGGTCCCACAGGAGCTAGTTATTGTCAGGAAAATGGGAAATACATTGTACAAGGATAGGTGGAATAGAACCAAGGTATGTTTGCCAGGGGAAAAAGTAGATGATGTTGTAGAGCAGATGTCATCTTTTAAGGACATAAAAGGTGATATTTTTGGCACTAATGATATTAAGAGTAGGAGATCTGAGGACTTAACAAGTATGGGGAAATGTGAAAAAGTCATGAGTTAGGATTGAATTTGAAAGTGTCTGTAATTCTGCCCAAACATGATAGGAGGAAGTATATGTTGAGAGCCTTGTCAATCAATTTGGCCCTGGAGAGAATGTGTAAGGCTCATGGGGTAGAATTTTTCTAAATGTGGTCTGTGCTTGTTAACAAGAGAGACTGTTTTTAGAGAGATGGGATACATTTGAATATAAGAGGTGCAAGAATATTTGCGAATGCTATCAAGGCAGTGATAGGTGGGTCGAAAAACTGCTAGCTTGTGGGAGAGATACACAGATTAATAGTTTAACTAGAGCCACAGGCAGAGGTGAAAGTTCTTCTTGCGTTGCTACTATTGGTACATGAAGCAGCCTGGAAAGCAAGGTGTCTGGGATTTTGGGCCCAGCTGTAGATCATCATTGATCAAATTAATACATGGGCTGAGTTAGGGTAACTAAGAATAAGAACAAGTGCATGTATACTTGCATGTACGCTAATACTAGGTGCATTGTAAATGAATTTGAAGTACTGATTAAGTCGTCGAATGCAGACATTGTAGGAATAGAGGAGACATCGTGCCACTTAGACATAATGATGCTGAATTTGAATATATAGGTACAATGTATACAGGAAGGAGGGGCAGGAGAGGTGGAGGGGGTTATGCTTTTAGTTAAGAAGAATATTAAATTTAAGGCAGTGCATCTAGTTGACTTGGGTGATGAGTGCAATCTTGAGTCTGTTTGGTGTGATATAAGCAATGAGAAAACAAAATTGGGATTAGTAGTGTGTTATAGGTCTAATGGCTAATGACTTGAATGGCTATACAAGGAAATAAAGTGGGCCAGAAAATCAGAATGTCTCATAATAGGGGATTTTAACTTTCTAGATGTTTACTGGAATTTGTGGGTTGGTCAGTCACTCACACACTAGCAAGATATTTGTGGATTTCTTGGATCACTATTTTTCTAGAGCAGCATGTTAGAGATGCAACAAGTGCAAGCAATACTCTTAATCTGGTTATCCGCAGTGATTCTTTATGCATTAAGAATCTGCAGGGAAAAGATCCACTGGTGGCAACAATCAAAGTGTACTAATATGGAATTTAATTAAAGAAATGTAAAGGGAAAGGCTTTTGCTTTCATAAGGGTGACTGCAGAGGGCTCAGACAGTTTTTAAATTGTGTGCAATGGGACCAATTGATGATGTTACCAACAGCAAATTCTAAATGGGAAGTAATCACGAAAGCTACTAGGCTTTTCATACAAACAAAGAAATGCTATTCAAAGCTTACACCTAAGTGGATGTCAGATGAATTATTGAGACATGTGGCAGAGAAGAAAAGTGCATGGGATGCATATAAATTATCATGTGATACAGAAGATTATGGGTAGATATAAATTAGTCTGTAATCAAGTCACAAAGGAGGTTAGGCAAACTAAGGCAGATTATGAGAAGTCTCTGGCAAAGAATGCAAAGAAAAACAGCAAATATTTCTACACTTATATTAACAGTAGAAGGAAAAGGCTGAATCACATTAGGCCACTTGATGTCAGTGGGTTAACTGTTGATCACTCTGTTCACATTGCAGACAAATTGAGTAGCTATTCAATGTGTGAATTGCTCATGCTGAATTCCTCATGAGTGAATGTAGATGCAAAGCAAGCTTGCTTTGCACTACATTCACTCATGAGGAATTCTTTAGGAAAGGGGATGCCAGAAGTTTATCAAACTCTAACGAGGAGCTAAATGACTTTGTGACAACTGAAAGGAAAATGGAAAGGAAATTGTTGAGGAAGGACATTAAAACGGCAACTGGAGCAGATGGAATCAATCCAATTATATTAAGATTGTTAGCAAAGCAGGTACAAACCCTTAGCCATAATTATGAGAGCATCCTTAGATTCAGGGGAGGTCCAGAATTGCAAATATATCCCCAGTTCATAAAGGGGAATAAAAAGGCAACATGGGTAATTACACACCTGTTAGCTTAACATCTGTTCCAGGGAAAATAATGGAATCGTTGGTTAAAGAAACCATTTGGACAGGCAGCATGCAATTATACTGTGTTCACAGCATGGATTTGTCAAGGGGGCAGTCTAACCAATCTAGTTAGACAAGACTGCTCTCCCCCCCCCCCTGACCGTCCAAGTTGCTGTGGTGCAGTGACCATGGAACTGGGTGCAAAAAATTAATTTTGATGTCGTATGCTTGGATTTCAGGAAGGCTTTTGATACTATTGCACATAAAAGACTGCCATACAAGCTGGTGCAATGTCGCATTAAGGGTAAGTTACTGTTATGGATAAAGGGATGGTTAAGTGGAAGAGACATAAGAGTGGTTATCAATGGGCACTTCTCTTTGTGGACCAATGTTATTGGTGCAGTTCCCCTGGGTTCAATGCTGGGTCCATTGTTGTTTTCAATATTTATCAATGTCTACATTTGCAGATAATACAAAGGTTGGCATGGTGGTTAACGACAGCCATTGGGGCGATCTACTTCAACAAAATTGAGAATATTGCATTGGCGGGCTGAGAAATGGCAGTTGAAGTTTAACATTGAAAAATTAAAAATGCAAGGTACTGCACATGGGTAACAGTAACCCCAGAGTAACATATCAACTGTGTGGTACTACTCTCAGGGTAGTGGAGAACGAAAAAAGACCTGAGGGTAATTGTGCAGTCAGACATAAAATTCCCTGAGTAGTGAAGACATGCTGCCAGGATAGCTCAGGGGGTTTTGTCAATGATATACAGAAACTTTGCTAGCAGGGATAAGGAAGTGATTATCCCTTTGTATAAGGCCATGGTTTGGCCACATCTTGAGTACTGTATATAGGTCTGTAGGCCTCACTTCAGGAAGGATGTAGATTTTTTATTTATTTATTTTTTTTTGGCTGATGCTATATAATCTTGCTTTCTTGCATCATATGCTTCAACTAATGCTAATGTAATCTGCTGGAACAGGTGCAAAGAAGGACAACCAGATTGGTGAAGGGAACAAAGTGGGTGCTCTTAACTAGAAAGGCTTCAGCTCTGCAAATTGTAGAGCTGAATCATTTCTAGAACCTGGTCTCGAGACCAGGCACCTGTTAGGAGATCTGATTAAGGTGGTTTAAAGCCTTGAATGGATTAAGTAAGCCGAATGTTAATTGTGTTCTCTTGCTTGCTGAGATTACACACGTGAGGGGGTATAAATTCAAGATGAGGAAGGATGGTTTCAGGATAGATATGTAGATGTTTGCGTTTAGCCAGTGAGTTGTTGATTGTTGGAACATGCTTCCATCTGTTGTGGAAGTGGATGGGTTAAATAAATTCAAGGGACAACTAGACAAATTCTTGGAGGGTATGGATGGGTGAACTATTTTTTTTTTTGGCTGATCCTATGTAAGCTTGCTTTCTTGCATCATTTACCATTACTGCTACTACTACAAACATTGTAGCAGAAATTTTCTAGGTTTATTGGATAACCTTTCTGCAGTCATCCAATAGATCCAGAAAAACACACAAGGCAACAAGAGAAAGCAATTCTTGATATGATTATCAGCAGTGACTCATTATGCATTTAGAATGTCTAGATGAAGGAGCCACTAGATGGCAGTGATTGTAATATACTGATGTGGGGAATCCTTAAATGATAAAACTACTCAAAAGTAAAGGGAAGGGATTTTGCTTTCATAAAAGAAACTAGTATTACTAGTGGCAAATGATGCAAGAAAGCAAGCTTATAAGGCATCAACTGAAAAAGAACACTTCCCATATTACTTGCCCATCCCCTCCAATAGTTTGTCTAATTCTAATTTATTCAAACAATGCACTTCCACAATAGCAGATGGAAGTTTGTTCTATAGTTGGTTGTTTTATAGTCAGTGATTGATAGTTTTTGTCCTGTAAATTTCAGCTGCCTACTGGCTGAAGGCAAACTTCCACATCTATTCTGCAACCATCCTTCCTCAATTTGAATTTATGCTCCCTGGTGTATGTAGTCTGAGCAAGAGAAAGAATTCCATCAGCATTGAGCCTGCTCAATCCATTTAATGCCTTAAACACCTCAGTCAGATCACCTTGCAGGCGTGTAGTCTCTAGATGATGCAGTTTGCAGAAGTGAAGCAGTAATGGTCTATAAACAGATTTTAAATTCTTTTCATTGGGACCAATTGATGATGTTAATAACTGCAATTTTTAAATGAAAAGCATTCAAGGAAGTATTGATAGAAGCTAGTAATCTTTTTATACCAACTAAGATAGTTTTTAAGTTTAGACCTGAATGGATGACAGATAACTGAGACCAGTGGCAGAGAAGAAAAATATGTGGGATTATTATAAATTACCAGGAGACTTGGAATTCTATGGCATGTACAAACTAATCTGCAATCAGATCACTCAGGAGTTTGGCAAGGTAAGCAGATTATTAGAAGTTGTTGGCTAAGAATGCAAAGAAAAGTAGCAAAAATTGTTTGTGTTAACACTAGGAGGAAAGGAATGAAAAACTTTGACCCACTAGATATGAATAGCATTGTTGATGATCTTGTTCAGGCTTCTGACAAACTAAATAATTATTGTGCATCTATGTTCATGGGTGAAGAAGTTTTTAGAGATGGGGACACCACAGTTATAACTGGCAGCTGAATGATTTTGTTTTAACTGAAATGAAAGTGGAAGAGAAATTGCTGAGCTAAAAGTAAATAAGACACCTGGGGCTATTGGGATCTAATTAATACAGTTATATTAAAAGAATCAGTAAAAGAGTTAAGCAAACCTTTGGCCATAATTAGAAGTTTCTTGGATTCATGTGGGGCTTCTATAAATTGGAGGTGTGCTAATATGTTTCCTATTCACAAAGGGAGATCAAATAGCGACATCAGGAATTATAGACCTGTAAGCTTTACTTCTGTTCCAGAGAAAATAACAGTCAGTGGTTAAAGAAGTATTGCTGGAATATCTTAGCAGGAATGGAATTATATAGAAATCACAGCATGGGTTTATTAAACTCTGAGCAATCTGATTAGCTACTATGATGGAATAACAAAGAAACTGGATGCAAATAATAATTCGATTATACATTTAGATTTCAGTAATGCTTTTGAGTCTTTCACATGAAAGACTGCTCTATAAATTGAAGTGGTGTGGCATTAGGGACAAGTTACTGCATGGATAAATTGATGATGGAGTAGCAGAATACAGGGGGTGGTTATAAATGGATACTGCTCTTCATGGACTAACATTATTAGTGGAGGTCCTCAGGGTTCAGTGATAGGCCCCTACTGTTTACAGTTTTTATTAAAGATATTGGTGAAGGCATATGGAGCTTATTGTCTAAGTTTGTAGATGATATAAAAGTTTGCAGGGTGGTTAATGACAGCAATCAAGGCACTACAGCATGATATAGATAAATTAGGCAGATGGACTGAAGTGACATTTCAGGTTTAACATTGATAAATGCAACATACTGTGTACGGACAGCAGTAATCTCGGAATAATATACCAATTAGTTGTTCACACTCAAGGTCATAGAGACTTAGGGGTAATTGTACAGTCCAGTGTGAACTTTTCTGAGCAGTACAAATAGATTGCCCGAAAAGCTCAAGGAGTTCTCTCAATAATATACAGAAACTTTGCCAGCAGGGACAAAGAGGTAATCATCCATCATATATATGGCAATGGTTAGGACACATCTTGAGTGCTGCGTACAGGTCTGGAAAGCCTCATTTTAAGATGTGGAACTCTTGGCACATGTGCAGAGAAGAGGTATCAGATTAGTGAAGAACACAGAGGTTGGACTACTCTTAACACAAAAGACTTTGGTTCTGAAAATTGCAGTGCTTGGAAACTAGGCATTTGCAAGATCTGATTGAAGTGTTAAGCTTTAAATGGATTGAGTAAACTTAATGATGATGGTATTCTAACTCTTTCCCAGATAACAGGACAAATTTTGAAAAGATTGTTACAGGATAGATGTGCAAAAATTTGCTTTCAGCCAGAGTAATTAATTTTTGGAACAAACTACCATCTGGTGTTTGGGAAGTGGGTAGTTTGAATAAATTTATGAGGTGGATGGTGTTTTTTTTTTTTTTTTTTTTGTGGCTGATGCTGTATAAGCTTGCTGCCTTCCATCATTTGCCAGTACTAATAATAATAAGTAATACTTATAATAATTAGGGAAAGTGGGATAGTGGTTGATGCAGCTGATAATTAGGATTCTGTCAGAAAAAGGAAGTGATTCTTGGAAGACTGTAGATGGTTATGGACATCATTGGCATTTGACTAAGGCCACATATATTTGTGTTGTTGTTATTTGGTTTTTAGGAGCATTAGCAACTAAGGCCGTATTGCCCCAGGGATATGCGGTGGTCATTCCCTGACCTTTCCGCATCCTCCGTATTTGGTGGCTCACGGGCTCGAGCCCTGGTCTAATCAAGAAGCATGTGCTACGCACTGCTGCTCCTGCCCATCTGGCTATGGAGGCGCCCATATATTTGTGAAATAAATGAAGTTTTTGGGAGGTTTCAATCTTTTAGCAGATGTTTATCCTATTAGTTTTACTATTTGTGGTGCATTTAGTAGACAAAGTAAATGGGAGGATATGTGAATTAATGAAATTTTTTGAATGTGACATACAAAAGATGTGCAAGAATATACCTATCTCCTTGACACATAACATGGCCTCGACAATGCCCATTGCATATACACTAGCCAGATTCTCTCCAGTCACCAACTGGAAGAGTTGAGGCAGCAAGATTATACACTAGCTTATCTGGTTGCCTCCTAGCCAATTACCAGTAAGTTTGGTCCAGTGGATAGCTCTAAATGGTTTTTGCATGTCAGCAGAAACAATTATAGAGTTGTACCCCTGAAATGTAAGCCATACCGGATTTCTTCACTGCTGCTGCAACAAGATCTAGAAAAATTAGGTAGATGGGCTGCGATTTGGTAGTTAAGGTTTTGTCAGTGATAAATCAAGGCACTTGGATAGCAGTAATCCCAGAATAACATACAATTGGGTTAGACCACACTCGAGATGGTGGAGAATGAAAATACTTGGGAGTAATTTTTGATTGTAGATTTTGACATGAAATTTTCTTTGAGCAATATACAGATAGTCTCCTGTGGCAGCTCATAGAGTTCTATCAATGATATACAGGAATTTTGCCAGAAGGGAAGAGAGGCAATTATCCTGTTATATAAGGCAATGGTTTAGGCCATATCTTCGAGTATTGCATACAATTCTGGAAGCCTCATAGTAGGCAGGTTACGGTGTTGTTGGAATGAGTGCAAAAAGTAACAAGATTCGTCAGAGGCACAAAAGGACACTTTTGAAAAGTGACCAGTGTTCTATACAGATCTGGAGGCTTCATTTTAGGAAAGATGTAGAGCTGTTGGAACAAGTACAGAGAAGGGCAACAAGATTGAGTGGAACAGAGGGTTGCTGTTACCAAGAAAGACTTAAGTTCTGCAAATTGCAGCGTCTAGAAACGAGGCACCTGCAAAGTGATCTAATTGAGGGTATAAGGCCTTCAGTGGTTTGAGCAAGCTCAATGCTAATAGGATTCTTCCTGTTGCTCAGATTACTCACCTGAGGGAACATAAATTCAAATTGAGGAAAGACAATTGCAGAATAGATGTGCTGAAATTTGACTTTATCCAGTGGGTGGTTGATAGTTGGAACAAACTTCCATCTGTTGTAGTGGAAGTGAATGGATGGGCGAAATGGGAAAAGGGTTTTTTTTTTTTTTTTGGCTGATGCTATATAAGCTCTTGCTTTCTTGCATCATATACCTCTACTAATGCTATAAATTGCAGCATCTGGAAACTTGACAAGGGAACCTGATTGAAGTGGTTAATGCTTTAAACAGATTGAGTAAATTAATTGCTGATGGCCTCCCTACTCTTTCTAGGATGATGCACATAAGAGAACAAATATAAGTTTGAAAAGAATGTTTGTAGGTGGAACAAACTTCCATCTGGTGTTGTGAAGTTGATGGTTTGAATATATATGAGAAAGGATTAGGATTAAAAGATTAGAGGAATGGAGGAGGAAGGAAATTATATGGATAATTCCTTGAATTTATTCAGACTACCCACTTTTACAACACCAAATGGAAGTTTGATTTCAATAATCAATTACTTGCTGGTTGAAGGAAAATTTCCATACATCTATCCTGTAATCATCCTTTCTCAGTTTGAATTTATGACCTCTCATGTTTGTAGTCTGAGCAAGAGGAAGGTTTCCACTAGCATTGTACTTGCTCAGTTCATACAGATCCTTACACACCTTAATCAGATTTCCTTTCAGGTGCCTAGTTTCCAGTCACTGCAGTTCGCAGAAATTGAAGCCTTTCTGCATAATATCACCCTTTTGTTCCCCCACTGATCTTGTTCAGTTCTCTGCACTCATTCCCACAGATCCACATCCTTCCTGTAATAAGGCGTCCAGACCTCTATGCAGTACCCAATTGTCTTATATAACAGGATAATCATCTCCTTATCCATTCTGGCAAAATTTCTGTATATTATTGACAAAACCCCATGAGTTCTCCTGGCAGCCTGTCTGCCCTGCCCAGACAACTTCATATCTGATTGCACAATTACCCCCAGGTCTTGCTCACCCTCCACTACCCTGAGTGTGGTAGCACACGGTTGGTATGTTAATCTGGAATTACTGCTACTCATATGGTACCTTGCATTTGTCAATGTTAAACTTCAATTTCCACTTCTCAGCCCATCTATCTAATTTTTCTAGATCTGGTTGCAGTAGCATACTCTGATTTCTGTCATTGCTACACTGCAACATTTGTATCATCACCTCAAACATATACATTAATTAAATGTGGAAAACAATGAGCCTAGCACTGAACCCTGGGGAACATCAACTAATAACAGTAGTTGAAGAAGAGCAATGCTCATTCATAACCTCTCTCTGCCTTCTCCCACTCAACTGTCCCTTCATCTATAGCCATAACTTGTTTTTAATGCTACGCTGCTCCAATTTGTATAGCAGTATTTTATATGGAGCCGTATCAAAAGCTTTTCTGAAATCTAAGTGTATGATGTCAGAATTATTTTTTGAAATAAATTCCTTTGTTACTGCATCACAGTATCCAATCTGATTGATCAGACGAGATCTCCCCTTAATAGATCCATGCTGTGACTGTAGTATAATTGCATTCCTGTTTAGATGGTCCTGCATTACTTCTTTAATCTTGCTTCCTTGCATCATTTACCACAACTAATACAGGGGTGTGCTAGAGGGGGCTTGGAGGGACATGTATGAGCTCCTTGTTAAAAAATTAATTTTATAAAATTTAAGACTATTTTGACTGTTTATGATCAGCTGAGTTTCTTTTTAACAAATTTCTGCACACACACCCCTGTACTAATACTCAGTTATTCAGGAGATGGACTAAGACAGATTATGAAAGGGATTTGGTAGAGTTTGAGGAACGATAGTAAAGAATTCTTTTCATATGTGAACACTAAAGCATATTTTTCAATAGAATGGGGTGCAACAAGGTTAGTTTTTTAATGAGTCCAAGAAGTTGGCTAATGTGTTGACAAATTCTTCTTATATGTTCACATGGGAATATATCTGTTGTGGGGAATGTTTTATAGTTTACCTAACTGTTTGAAAGTAGAAAGAAAAACATAATTGAATAATTTTACATTTTTCTGTGCCTAATTCCATTATTTTAGAAGTATCATCAATTTATAAATGTTGGGGAGGGAGGTATGTGAAAATTATTGCTTGATGCATTTTTCAAAATAAGAAATGCCATCACATTTGAAAGGAAGCATTAAAAAAAAAACTATCTATTTACTGCTGCTTAAATCTTCATAAACAACAATAAGCAAAGTTGTCTTGTTTCTATATTTATTATATATACTGTATGATATTTACAATTAATGATGAGCCATGAAACAACCAGTTTTGAAAACTTTTTTTTTTTTTTTCCCTTTTTAAATGAACATTTATTGCAAACATTTACAATTTGTTTTAGAATTTAAAGGCAAAACTCTTCTCCTTCAGTCATATTGAAGAAGAAGCTGAATCCTTTGTAAGATAAACATGTATTTCACAATAATGCAGTACTGTATTACAAAACTGTGTTGTTGTTGTTGTTATGGATAACCCAGAAAATAAATACTTACTGAGGAATTGTTCTATGGAGTAGTTCTCAACAAATCTCAATTAGTTGAAAAGCACTGTTGGTGGATGGGATCTACCAGTTATATTAAGGGAGGCATTTGTAGAAGAATAAGAGAAACTTACCTCTCAATATGATATGTAGAACATTTCTGTATGATACTCTCCAAAAATTAACACAAAATGATTACAGTAAAAAATAAATTGAAAACAATTAAAAAATCAATTGAACACAATTAAAAATTAATTTAAAAAATTATTTAAATCATTTTTAAAAGTTTAACGCAAATGTTTAAAAACAATTTTCCTTCCTGAAGCTGACAATGCTTTTCAACTGTATGTTGTGATCACAGGAATGAAAATTACGGAGTATATGTGAGCATGAATCTTAAATAGAGAATTTGTCTTCGTGCATGC
Source organism: Mastigoproctus giganteus (assembly GCF_048544385.1). Taxonomy (NCBI): domain Eukaryota; kingdom Metazoa; phylum Arthropoda; class Arachnida; order Uropygi; family Thelyphonidae; genus Mastigoproctus; species Mastigoproctus giganteus. The sequence continues at coordinate 18,357,719 of NC_143586.1, read as the reverse complement.
GCGGAAAAGACCACGAATTGGAGATTAGATATGGACGTTAATAGAATTCTCATGTAATTTAATTTCAGTGGTTTCTGCAATTAATAGTCTCATATAATTACGTTGGACACTAAGTATTTTGGCCTTGTTCAATAAAAAAGTGTTTTTCATTAACAGCATGAAAGGCTAATTCTGATGATGCTGAACAAGAAGCACGAACTGAGGATGCATGCTGTTTAACCCTAAAATTCAGTGTAAACCACATCGATCCTTGATAAAACAAGTTGCAATCACCGCAAGAAATGTATACTAGGTCACTTATTTATGTTATTAAAGAGGAAAGGACTGTGCGATTGTTCAGTATAGTGTGTAATTTCTGTATTGGCTGGCCACAATCTTAAATTTGGTATCTTTAAAGAATATGTTAAGTTGTTTGTACCACTGTTCAACGTATGGGACAGAAATAAAGTACTTTTAAAATACTTTATTTATTCCATGCTATACTGAACAATATTTCAGTCCTTTCCTCTTTTACAACACAAATTTGGGGAGGTACCCATAGACTGGAGATGTGCAAATGTAACCCCAATTCACAAAGGAGGATCAAAGGCTGACACAAGTAATTATAGACCTGTTAGTTTAACATCTGTTCCAGGTAAATTAATGGAGGAACTGGTTAAAGAAGCACTGCAGGATCATCTAGACAAGAATTCAGTTATAGCTCAGACGCAGCATGGTTTTGTTAAGGGCAGGTCTTGCCTGACCAATTTGATTGGATACTATGATGTAGTCACAAAAGAACTGGATGCAGGGAATAACTTTGATATTATATATTTGGATCTTAGAAAGACTTTTGATACTGTTGCACATGGAAGACTGCTGCACAAATTGGAGCAGTGTGGCATTGGAGGCAAATTGCTGCTATGGATAAGGGGATGGTTGAGTGGCAGAAGACAGAGAGTGGTAATCAATGGACACTGCTCAACGTGGACTAATGTAATTAGTGGAGTTCCTCAGGGTTCAGTGTTGGGTCCGTTGTTGTTTTCGGTGTTTATGAATGATATTGATGATGGGATATCAAGTTTAATGTCCAAGTTTGCAGATGATACAAAGGTTGGCAGGGTTGTTAAGGACACTACTGACGCTATGCTGCTGCAACAGGATCTGGAAAGGTTGAACAGATGGGCTGAGAGGTGGCAAATGAAGTTTAACTTTGACAAATGTAAAGTACTACATATGGGAAACAGTAACCCCAGAGCAATGTATCAACTCTGCGGTACTACACTGACAGTGGTGGAGAATGAAAAGGACCTGGGGGTAATTGTGCAGGCAGATATGAAGTTCTCTGAGCAGTGCAGACGAGCTGCAAGAGTAGCTCATTGTGTCTTGTCAATGATATACAGTAATTTTTCTAGCAGGGATAAGGAGGTGATTATTCCCTTGTATAAGGCAATGGTTAGGCCACATCTTGAGTACTGTATACAGGTCTGGAGGCCTCATTTCAAGAAGGATGTAGAGCTGCTGGAACAGGTACAGAGAAGGGCAACAAGATTAGTGAATGGAACAAAGGGTTGCTCTTACGAAGAAAGGCTTAAGTATTGCAAATTACAGAGTCTGGAGACTAGGCACCGGCGAGGTGATCTGATAGAGGTGTATAAGGCTTTGAATGGTTTGAGCATGCTCAATGCCAATGGGATTCTTCATCTTGCTCAGAATAATCACCTTAGAGGGCATAAATTCAAATTGAGGAAGGACGGATGTCGGATAGATGTGTGGAAATTTGCCTTTGGCCAGTGGGTGGTTGGTTGGTGGAACCGACTTCCATCACTTGTTGTTGAAGTTGATAGCCTAAACAAATTTAAAGCTCAACTGGACAGGTATTTCGAACGAACGGAGGGGTGAAATGGGAGTGGTGTGTGTCTTTTTTTTTTTTTGGCTGATGCTGAATAAGCTTGCTTTCTTGCATCATATGCCTCTACTAATGCTAATGCTAAATTCCCTGGTATACAACATTTATTGCGGTGATTGCATCTTATCAAGGATCGATGCAGTTTCGCTGAATTTTAGGGTTAAAAGTGTGCATCCTCAATTCGTGCATCTCATTCAGCAGCATCAGAATTAGCCTTTCATGCTATTAACGAAAATCATACTTTTTTATTCAACAAGGCCAAAATACTTAGTGTCCAACGTAATTATGAGACTGTTAATTGCAGAAACCATTGAAATTAAATTACATGAGAATTCTATTAACGTCCATATCTAATCTCCAATTCGTGGTCTTTTCCACGCATGCACGAAGACAAATTCTCTATTTAAGATTCATGATCGCACATACTCCGTAATTTTCATTCCTGTGATCACAACATACGGTTGAAAAGCGTTGTCAGCTTCATGAAGGAAAATCATTTTTCAAAATTTGCGTTAAACTTTTTAAATTTAATTTTTTAATTGTTTTTAATTTATTTTTTACTGTAATCATTTTGCATTAATGTTATATTCATTTTAATTTCTGGAGAGTATCATACGGAAGTGTTCAATGTATCATATTGAGATAAACTTCTCTTTATTCTTCTACAAATATTGAAATCAACGTAGAATGTATTGAGCACCATAGCTCTGGTTTATAGTATCGAATTAAGGGAGGCAGTAAAAGAGGTAAGCAAACCCTTAGCTGTAATCATGACAGCATGTTTGGATTCAGGGAAGGTCCCTGTGGACTGGAAATATGCAAATGTATATGCAATTCGAGGTTTTAGTGTCAAACAATGTTAACTACAAAATTGCATTTTCTTTTTGCGATAGCTTTAGTTTTATGTTATACAAATAGCAATGCATATCATGTCATAGAACTGTATCTCTCTAGTACTTTACAAGTTAGCTTAGGCTGTAAGTACATTTCCAGTAAACCAAGAAAATTTCTAATTACTTTTTTTGAATTAATTACAAAAAACATCAACTCAATGATTTTGCAGTTAATGTTGTTTGACACTAAACCCTCAAATTCACAAAGGGGGTTTAAAAGGTGACACAAGTAATTACAGACCTAGTAGCTTGACTTCTGTTCCAGAGAAAATGGTGGAGTCACTGGTTAAAGAAGTATTGTAGGACCATCTGTATATGGAAGTGCAGTTATACTTAGTCACAGCATGAGTTTGTTAATAGGAAAATCTTGTTTGACCAATTTGATTGGTTACTATGATACAGTCACAAAGGAACTGGATGCAAAAAAAATTCTGAAATATACTTTGATTTCAGGAAAACTTTTGATACTGTTGCACATAAAAAAGCTGCTATACAAATTGAAGCATGTGGCATTAAGGGCAGGTTATTGCTATGGATAAAGGGATGATTGAGTGGGAGAAGATAGTGGCTATCAGTGGACATGTTATTAGTGGAGTCCCCCCCCCCCAGGGTTTGGTGCTGGACCCATTGTTGTTTACTGTATTTATTAATGATGATATTGATGAAGGTATATCAGGCTTAATGTCTTAGTTTGCAGGTGATATGAAGATTGACAGGGTGGTTAATGACAGTAATGAAGGTAAAAGTAAATTGCAGCCATTATCAACCCACTGCAGGATGGAAGCCTCCTCAACAATTCATGCTGAGGGAAAATGGACCATAATCTACCATGCTGGTCCAGTGCGGGTTGGCAGATCCACCATATTCAGCAGTCAGGGGCTTGAACTCCGGTCTACTCAAAGAGCGTGTGCCACTGCACTCCCGCTCCTGACCACTCGGCTACGGAGGCAACATATGCTACTGCAACAAAATCTAGAAAAATTTGACAGATGGGCTGAGAAATGACAATTGAAGTTTAACATTGACAATTGCAAGGAACTGCATATAGGTATCAGTTGCCCCAGAGTATTATTTCAACTGTGTGGTACTATAGGATATGAATGTTGACAGACCTTTTTCTTTTTCTCAAGGTAGTGGAAAATGAAAAAGACCTGGGGTATGCAGTCAGATATGAGGTTTTCTCAAAAAACGGCCTAGTAAACCTCAAACTAATAGAACGGGACAAAATAATTTTGCGAAGAACTGTGCATGACAGACTGCTAGGGCAGCTCATGGGGATTTGTCAGTGATATACAGGAATTTTGCTAGCAGTGATAAGGAGGTGATTATCCCTTTGTATAAAGCAATGGTTAGGCCACATCTTGAGTACTGCATACAGGGCTGGAGACCTCATTTGAGGAAGGATGTAGAGTTGATGAAACAGTTGCAGAGAAGGGCAATGAGATTAGTGAGTGGAACAAAGGGGTGCTCTTACCAGGAAAGGCTTCAGTTGTGTAAAGATAGCATGTGCAAGGCAATCTGATTGAGGTGTTTAAGCCTTTGAATGGATTGAGCAAGCTTAGTGCTGATGGCATTCTTCATCTTGCTCAGACTATATGTATGAGGGGGGGCATAAATTCAAATTGAGGAAGAATGGTTGGTTGCAGAATAGATGTGCAGAATTTTGTCTTTAGCCAGCGGGTTGTTGATTGCTGGAACAAACTTCCATCTATTGTTGTGGAAGTGGATAGCTTGAATAAATTTAAGGAAGAACTAGACAGACTATTGGAGGGGATGGATTGGTGAAATTGGAATGTGTTTTTTTTTTTTTTTTTTTTTTTTTTAGCTGATGCTCTATAAGCTTCTTCTCTTTTATCATCTAATCCTATTTAGCACATAGAAATAATAAAAACTGAAAAATATCATATTTTAAGTTATAAAGTAAGAATAATAAATTAAAGTATTAATGCAGCTTAGTCATCCATCATTGAATGACTCGAGTACCACAAAAATTGATACACATTTCCATCTTGCATATGACTATCATCTTGTTTCTAAGGGTAGTAGTAGTAGTAGCAGTGGCATGTGATGCAAGAAAGCAAGTGTATGAGCTTATGCAGCATCAGCCAAAAAAAAAAATCACACCATTCCCTCCAAATGCCTGTCCAGTTCCTCCTTAATTTTATTTAACCTATCAACTTCCACAACGACAGATGGAAGTTTGTTCCAGCAATTAACCACCCGCTGGCTAAATGCAAATTTCCGTACATCTATTCTACATCTGTCTTTTCTTAATTTGAATTTATGCTCCCTTAGGTTCATAATCTGAACAAGTGGAAGGATCCCATCAGAATTCAGCATGCTCAACCCATTCAAGGCCTTATACACCTCAATGAGATCACCGTGCAGGTGACTAGTCTCCAGCCACTGCAATCCCTTCATTCCCCTCACCAATCTTGTTGCCCTTCTCTGTACACGCTCTAGCAAATCCTCATCCTTCCTAAAATGAGGCCTCCAGACCTGTACTCAAGGCGTGGCCTAACCATTGCCTTATACAGAAGGACAATCACCTCCTTTTCCCTGCTAGCAAAATTCCTATATATCATTGACATAACCCCATGACTTGCCCTGGCAGCCTGTCTGCATTGTTGAGAAAACTTCATATCTGACTGCACAATTACTCCCAGGTCTTTTTCATTTTCTACCACCTTAAGTGTAGTACCACACAATTGGTACATTTCTCTGGGGTTACTTCTACCCATATGCAGTACTTTGCATTTGTCAAGGTTAAACTTCAGTTGCCACTTCTTAGCCCATCTGTCCAAATTTTCTAGATCCTGTTGCAGTAGCATACTGCTATTACTGTCATTAACAACCCTGCCAACCTTTGTATCATTTGCAAACTTCGACACTAAACCTGATATACCTATGAGTCATTAGGTGGAAAATGGCTACCAGTGGTAGTAGGCATGAACAAAGTAGTGATTATCTCTAGCAGGTATGGTTAATATATCATGATAGGTGGCATTACAGGATTCATAATTCACTGAGAGAATCTTGTGTATGTTGAATAAATTTATATAAACACACATGTATGTACTAATGTTTTTTTTTTTTTTTATTATTATTTCTTTTCTTATCAACTTTTTATTTGTTAGCATCTTGATATTCCTGTCATTTTTGATGACATATTTACATGGTTTACTGTAATTTTTGCACTTTAAATTCTCTTATGTTTTAGTGGTTCCCCAAAAACATGTCTTTATAATGTCCATAAGTTGTGAATTAATTTATTAATAAATTGTGTACTTTGTGAGCATTATCAAAACTCCCCTAAAAATGACTTTTGGGGGTAATCAGAAAGTTTTAGCTTAGCTTCATATAGTGATATGAAAGCAAAATAAATTTCAGAGGTATATATAATTCAGTGGGCAAAAACAAAATAACAAAATACAGTGGAACCTCAATCTGGGATTTTCAGAAAAATGCCATTTTCTTAATTTTTTTCTGAAGATAGTCAACTATACAAGGACAGAGGGGACATAGGTTAGCCAGATTGGGATGGGAAAAAAAAAAAGCTTCACATGTACCGGATATATGCATTACATTCCATTAATAATTTCAAAATACCAATTCTGTTTTACTTATAAAGGCCAATTTTCAAATGGCCTTTGTATGTAAAACAGAGGCCAGTCTAGTAACATGTTACTTTTCAACATAGCCCACTTTGGAGTCAATTCACTTTTACCACTATTACTACAATACTGCATTGATTCCAGCTCCAAAGAAAAATTTCTCTTGGGTCTCCAGGATTGCATCCATTGCAGCAATTACATTACTGTCTATGGACACACCCTTTTTCAAATGTAATTCACTTCAAGCTGTGCAAACTAGAGTACCACAAAAATTGATCACTTTTTTGAGTGAGTAGATGTGCAAGAAATTCCCAAGAAAAAGAATTTTTTAGATTATTTTCAATGTTATGATATTTTAAGCATTTTCAGAATTGTTCCCTTGATTCAAATTTTATCTTAGATGTTCATAAAAAAAATTTCTAAAGCAAAGCATATTTTCCATGTCCAATTGGTTTTAATAATTGTTATCATAAAATTTTATATATGCTTAAAAATACAGCAATTTCTTTCACTTAATTGACTTTTTTTCCCCCCTTGACAGGATGAAACAGGTGCATACCTTATTGATCGAGACCCCACATATTTTGGTCCAGTTTTAAATTATTTGCGCCATGGGAAACTTGTCATTAATAAAAATTTGGCTGAAGAAGGTAATTTTTTTATTGTATTAATATTATTTTTGTCTCGTGATTTATTATAATATTTTGAGAAATTCTGAAAATTAATTTGTTTTCAGAACTTAAAATTACCAGTTGTGTGTAAGCATAGTAAACTGATGTGTAATAATTTCAGAATGACTAAATATGGAATATTTAGTCATTCTGAAATTATATAGAAGCAGCAATAAATATTAGGGGGAATTTCTAAATGTAATTTTCAAAGGAATAATTTCCTTTGAGTAGCCTTAAGTTATAGATTGGATCCCCCCCCCCCCACACACACACGCTTGAGTATTCTGTTTACCAGAGAAACTTACAATGCTTTCCAATATGATTTTTTATATTGGAAAGTATTTTAGGTAACCAGCAAGTTAAATTCATTCATTATGTGATTTATGAAATGAAACTGCTTTGGCCAAGCAAAGTTAAGTGTTCTGAGAATTGGAAACACTTCATTATGTAGTCTTGTTATTTATTACCACACTGTCTTTTTTGACAAAAATTAAAGCAACTTTGGTAATCACACATGGAGTGTTATTTGTTAATTATTGTTCATTTGGTTGCTGTTAACAGTTGAAAATAATCAGATTAATAAACTGTACTGATATATTTTTTTTTTTTTTTTTTTGTCACTAGTGGTTCTATATATGTAACTATATTAGTAAAGTATCATGTTAATAGTTTGTAGGTGTTTTATATGAGGAGTAAACACAGTTAGAAATATTCTTCTATAATACAGCATAGTTAGCCAAAAATAAAGCTGAACAGAGAGAGAGAGAGAGAGAGAGAGAGAGAGAGAGTTAAAACTATTTTAACACTGAGTAGCATTGCCAAGTTAGCTCTCAGCATTGTTTCTTTTGCATCTGAAACTTGGCTTCAGTGTTGTTTTTGCTAATTTGATAAAAAGAAATTTGAGTGGCAGTCCACATAACGAAAGCATCCAGATCTCTGGGAATCATAGCCAAGATCAATCAAGCTATACCAGTGAAGATGAATTTGTGTACCACTTCTTTTATTCATTATGATTTTTGAGGATCTGTGAAAACTATGTAATGTATAGACAATAATGGGAATGGATTTAACTTCTTATTTACTGTATTCACATATTTATAATTTAATATTAAAAAAAAATTACATTTCATTTAGTTGGAATATTTATTCACATTATTATTTTATTTTTTTTTTTTTTGAATAATGACCAGTTGTTGTTATGTTGTTGTTGTTATTTGGTGTTTAGGAACATTAGCAACTAAGGCCATATTGCTCCGGGGATATGCGGTGGTCATTCCCTGACCTTTCCGCATCCTCCATATTTGGTGGTCACTGGCTTGAACCCCGGTCTAATCAAAAAGCGTGTACTACACACTGTTGCTCCTGGCTACGGAGGCACCGTAATGACCAGTGTAATGCCACTGCAGTCAATGGCAGCAGAACTTTTTGTATTTGGGAAGGGAGTACTAAACCTTGATTATCCCCTGTGGACTTTCATTTGTATCAATATGTGGAATACTTGATGATAGAGGCATTCATTATGAGTTAGTATTAACATGAATAATGCAAAGGAGGAAATTTATTCTGCAAACTTTTTTTTTCTTCTGCATCTGCAGGAAAAAACTCCCATATTATTGCTTATCAGGAGGTGCCTATTTGGTTCTTCCTTGAATTTTGCCCAACTCTCAGACATCCTTGCAGGCAACTTATTCCAGTGTTCCCTAACTCACTCCTCAAAGTTAAACATCAAAAGGTCTAATTGTAAAGTAAATACTGCTCTTGTTTGCAGTTGTAGCAGTATTTGCTTTACAGTATTAGTAATGGTAAATTATTCAAGAAAGCAAGCTAAAAAAAAACACACTTCACATATTACCCATATTACCTGTCAGACCCCTCTTATTATTCAGACTACCCATTTCCACAACACCAGATGGAAATTTGATTGAACTAATTTGCAGAACTGAAAAAGTTTCAGTTCTGCAAATTCCAGGTGCTGCAATTTACAAAACTGGAACTTTTTTTGGTAAGAGTATCCCATTGTTCTCCTCACTAATTCATTGCCATTCTCTACATCCATTCCAAGAGATCCACATCCTTCCTAAAATGAGGCTTCCAGAGCTGTATGTAGTACTTAAGATGTGGCTTAACCCTTGGCTTATATAATGGGATAACTTTCTTATCTCTGCTGGCAAAATTCCTGTATATCACTGACAAAATCCCACCAGTTGTCTTAGAAGCCTGTCTGCACTTTTCAGAGAACTTCATGTGTTACTTTGTGATTACTGCTACTGACGTATGTTAATTGCAATTACTTGCCCCATGTGCAGTACCTTGCATTTGTCAATATTAAACTTCAGTTACCACTTCAGCCCGTCTGCCAATTTTTCTAGGTCTTTTTGCAGGAGCATACCTTGATTACTGTTATTAAGCACTCTGCCATCTTTTGTATCATCTGCAAACTTAGACATTAAGCCTGTAATGCCTTCATCAATATCATTAATAAATATTGCAAATCAAAATAACTTCTTGTAATCTTGGCTCCCAGCATTGAACCCAGGACTCCATTTAATAACATGAGTCCAAGAAGAGCGGCATCCATAGATAACTACTCTCTCTGTCTTATCCCACTCAACCTTCCCTTTATTCATTGCAGTTTCTTGTCCCTAATGACATATTGTCCCACTTTGTACAGCAGTATTTTATGTAGAGCAATATCAAAAACTTTTCTGGTCTGAGTATATGATGTCAAAATCGTCATAGTATCCAAACAAGATTGCCTTAAAAAATCCATGCTGTGATTGCCATATAACTGCATTTCTATCTAGTTGCCCCTGCATTATTTCTTTAACCAGTGACTTCATTATTTTCCATGGAACACAAGTCAGGCTTACACCAGAAGGAAATCTGCTGTAAGCCTTTGATTTTCCTTTGTAAATTGGAGACATATTTTTAAAGTCTATAGGGACCTAAATCCAAGAATGCTGTCATAATTGTGGCTAAAGGTTAGCTTACCTTACCTTACTGTTGTTTGCTGCCTCTCTTAATGTAATTGGATAGATCCCATCCACCTAAGTTGTCATATTTACATTTAGCTTAGAATTTGATACTTCTGGCATCGTCATCCCTAAAAAATTCCTCATGTGTTAATGTAGCTGGAGAATGTCTATTCAATTTGTATGTGACCTGAGAAGATTAATCAAGAGTTATACCATTTATATTTAGCTGACCAATGTCTTCCATCCCTTTCCTTCTTGTGTTTACATATGAAATCTTTGCTACTTTTCTTTGCATAATTTGCTAGAGACTTCTTGCCTAAATGACCTTATGATTTGATGGAAGAATATTTTATGCCTGCTATAGGTTCTGTATCTCTTGATGATTTATGAGCATACCATACATTTTTCTTCTCTCCCACTAGTCTCATCAGTTCATCTGACATTCAATTAGGTTTTGAACAGTAGCTCAGTATCTCATAGTTGATATAAAAAGCCTAGTATCTTCTACAGTTGTTTGCCTGAATGCAATCTCATTTAGAATTGCTGTTTTTGACATCATCAATTGGTCCCAGTGAATGAATTTAAGAACCTCTGAGACCATTGTAGTCGCCTTTTATGAAAGCAGAAGGCCCTCCCTTTGCCCTTTACAGTAGTTGCATCTCTAAGTAAATCCCACGTTAATACACTGTGATTATTACCAACTAGTAGTTCCTTTATCTGCAGATTCTTAATTCATGACGAGTCACTGATAATCAGATCAAGACTGTTGTTTTCCCTTGTCACCTCTCTAACATGCTGGTATAGAAAATAGTCATCTAATAATTCCAGAAAAGTTTGATACTGTGTGAGTGATCAAACACATCAAACAATATCCAGTAAGTTAAAATCAACTATTATAAGACATTCTGATTTACTGGCCCACTTTGTTTTGATGAAGAATTGAAATTACTAGTCTGTGCTCTAATAATTGAGAAATAATTTAAATGCTTAAGAAAGAAAAAAACATTCTCAGCTATGTTGCTTTGTGAAGAACAAATTCAGCCACATTCATCATGGCTTCCTTATGGGCAGGTCAACAGTGACCAACCTACTTTCCTTAGAACATGATATCAAACATGGCCTTGATAATAACAACCAAATAGACATCATATATCTGGACCTACAAAAGCCTTTGATTCAGTACCACACAATTTGCTTTGCCTCAAATTAAATCACTTAGGTATATTAAGTAATGCCTTATCACTAATGTTAAACTTCTTTTACAACAGGAAAAGCAGAGTTCTTTTTGATGGAAGCTACTCCTCCACTTTTCCTATCCAAAGGGGAGTCCCACAGGGTCCTCTATTATTTGCAATATACATTAATGACATACAAGACTGTATGCAACATGTAGACATCAAAATGCTCTCATACACAGATGACCTCAAAATATACAAAACCATTAAATCAATACAAGCCTGAAATACTGAAAAAAAGATTAGCCACTATCACCCTGTGAATTAAAAATAATGGCCTAACACTGAACTTAGACAAATGCTGCACCATCTCTATTGCAGACTATCATAAAAAACATAAAATCAATTATCCCTACAAAACAAATAATAATTGTGACATAGGAGAGTACAAGAGGTTTCAGATTTGGGAGTATGGTTTTCTGCCAGGGGAAACTTCAATGTCCATATCAATAAGACCACAGCAAAGGCCTCCAAATCTCTTGGACTACTTGACTTTTTCAAAATACAACTCATAAAAACAGCATGTATAATTATCATCAACTCAATACTTGAATATTCCTCACAGACCTGGAATCCTCGCATCAAAATACTCATAAAACAACTGGAACATATTCAGAAATCTATAGTCAGATTTTTAGTGTACAGGTCTAGGTTGGAAATGGACACAAAATCTTATTATGAATGGTGATGGTCTCACTCACTTTGGGATAGTATCACTCTCCCAAAGAAGGGCTGTGGAGGACTGCAGATTTCTGATGCCTCTTGTGGCTGGAAAGCTGGATGACCCCAAGCTGCTCTACCTAATCAATTTTAGCTGCCCCCAAGAGCTTTGAGAAGACACAATCTGCTGGCACTAGAGCCATTCAGAACTGATAATCTAAACTTAAACTATTTCAATAGAACTGCAAGAATGCTAAATGAATCCAACATTGCTATTCTAGCTAAACATATCAATATCAAAAAAGAATTACAAAGCTTCTATAATCAAGAAACTAGAAAATTAGAATAAATGATTAAATAAATAAAAAAAATATATATTAAATATTTCAATAAATAAATAAATAAATAAATAATATATATAATAATAATAAATTATCAAACAATGGATAATAATATAATATGCTAATCACTCAGAGTAAACTGTAAATTATGATCAAACAAGAAAATATAATAACAAAAGTGTTAGAAATACACATCTCTGTCATCCCATCTTTGCCTAAATACAAATTGCCTGTAATATATGATATTCCATTGTATATGCTATGTTATATCCCATTTATTTATTAACTGTAGATAGATCTGTATTATATGGCAGAGAGTGGTAATAAATGAACACTGCTCTACATGGACTAATGTCATTAGTTATCAGCACTGAACCCTGGGGTTAGGGACTGGACCCATTTTTGTTTTGTGTATTTATCAATGATATCAATGAAGGTATTTCAGGCTTAATGTCGAAGTTTACAGATGATACAAAAGTTGGCAGGGTTGTTAAAGACAGTATGCTACCACAATAGGATCTAGAAAAGTTAGGCAGATGGGCTGAGAAGTGGCAACTGAAGTTTAACATTGACAAATGCAAAGTACTGCATATGGGTAGCAGTAACCCAAGAGAAATGTACCAATTCTGTGGTACCACACTCAAGGAGATGGAGATTGAAAAAGACCTGGAGTAATTGTGCAGTCAGATATGAAGTTCTCTGAGCAGTGCAGATGGGCTGCTAGAGCAGGTCATGGAGTTTTGTCAATGATATATAGGAATTTTGCTAGCAGAGACAAGGAGGTGATTATCCCTTTGTATAAGGCAATGGTCAGGCCACACCTTGAGTACTGCGTACAGGTCTGGAGGCTTCATTTTAGGAAGGATGTAGAGTTGCTAGAACAAGTACAGAGAAGGAAGATTGGTGAGAGGAACAAAGGGGTTCTGTTACCAGGAGAGGCTTAAATTCTGTTAGTTGCAGCATCTGGAGACCAGGCACCTGCGAGGTGATCTCATTGAGGCTTGAATGGTTTGAGCAGGCTCAATGCTGATGGGATACTTCCGCTTGCTCAGACTAAGAACCTGAGGGGCCATAGATTCAAATTGAGGAAAGACAGTTGTAGAACAGATGTGCAGAAGTTTGCCTTGAGACAACAGGTAGTTGATTGCTGGAACAGACGTCCATCTGTTGTTGTGGAAGTTGCTAGCCTTAAATAAATTTAAGGCTGAACTAAACAAACATTTTGAGTGACCGGATGGGTGAAATGGGAAGGGATTTTTTTTTTTTTTTTTGGCTGATACTGTATAAGCTTGCTTTCTTGCATCATATGCCTCAACTAATGCTAATGCTAATTATTATTGTTATATTCCTCCTCTTTAAGGCTTAAGTAATAAAAAAAATAAAAAAACAGACCTTTTGTACTTTTCATGGTTTTGGAAAACATGAGAAATGTGATGAATAAACTTCACATCCTGCAAAGTTTAATGTTATATGCCAATTTTGATTTTATTTATTTATTATAAACATGGTTGCAAAATAATAAGTGACTGAACTTCCTAAAACATACAATAGGATAGAACTGCTTGAGTAAGGGAATAAGAAACAGAAAAGGAGGGGATATGAAGACTTTTTGAAACACTAACTCAGAAAGCTTTGAGGCTTCTCTTTAATTTATACTTTCTGCAGTCTTTGTAGGAAAAAATATAAATTTGCATGATTTATTTGCCTCTGAAAACCAGGAATGGGCTATTTATGTGGTTTGCAGGTTACTAAGCATAGACAGGTAAGATGAAAATGGATATAGCATTAGAAACTATGAATCTGAAACACCTGCCAACTCCAACTTGAGGGATGTACCTCTAGACCTGATATACCATAATATGCAATATATGCAGTTAGTCAATGGTCACTTAATTTTTACCGGATTGCAATCCTGTTATAATGAAACCACCCTTAGAATGCAAAGAAAATTGCCAAGAAGAGGGTACCAGTAGACACAAACATCAAAACTAGTCTTCTTCTACATACATTCTAAAGGAGATATCATTCTGCTTGTTTGCGAAGTCCCATATGGGATTAGAATAGCAGAGAGAGAGAGAGAACTGGATTAATCTTCAAATAAAAGCCATTTTTTTGAAAAATCAACAATTATATAGAAAATGGAAATTACGTGGCACACCAGCTGACCATTTGAGATATAAAAAGAAAGTGCTCATTTTATCTTAATGAAAAGACAAGGGGAAAAATTTATGGTAGAAAGAAGAGTTGGGAAACAAAATGACGGACTAGCTTTTGAGAGAGAGCCAGCCAGCCATATACAGAGTGAAAATTAGAAAGCATTTTGGATCTTGCTGAGAACATGCAGGAAAAGGGAAGAGTTATCAAAGTGGCCAATTAATTCTTGCTTTAAAGAAATTAACATCTCAAAAGATACCTTAATCAAAATTAATGTCCTGCCAAGTAAGGTGACTGGCCTAGATAAATATCCTATATTCATTGTCACAATTAGTGGTACTTAATTATAGATGTATTGCTTACAGTTTCAGAATATTAAGAGGAGCAATTTTGCTGACATGGAGAAATTAGACAACATTAACAAACCAAAAATTACAGACCTATTGCCATTGGATGCATCCTACAGAAGGTGCTTGAAAAGCATACTATGTACCAGTTTAGGCATTATCTATCACATCTTTGTTCTTTGATTCTATTACAATCAACAACAGATGTAATGAAGACTAGTGATGGGCATAATTGTGAGTCATAATAGAAATGATTATGTGCATATTAGTTGATAATATTATTCAATATTAGTGATCAGATTAGTCGATAGCAAGCAAACAGGGGGGGGGGGATATAGACTCATTGTCTCCCAAGTGGTAACAACACTTTAGTTTTGCTAACATTAGATTAAATCTCCTCCACACGCACTTTTTTGTTTTCTTGTTGATTTATAATCAACTAATTTGCATATAATTTCAATTATTCATAATTTTATTATGCCCATCACTAATGAAAATCCTGCTGTGAAATCAGCAGTAATTGAATGGAAAATAATAGATGTCTATTTTATTAGACATTTCAACTGCTTTTGTTAATATCTTTATTCCTGCACTGATTGAAATCCTAAAACATTACTTTATAGAGGGAAGCACAACTAAAAATTCTGACCAATATTCCTTAGCACCCTCAAGAAGAGACATATCACAGTGATGTACTCTACTCATACTTTGGCACAAAGACAGATAGCAAAACAGATAACCTGAAAGTCCAGCCAGTTTCTTAAAACACTGGCTGGACTTTCAGGGTTGATCTGGACCTGAAAACAGTGAAAAAAAAGTTCACATAAATGTGGCTAGTTTTTAAACAGCTGTGGATCTATGACTGTCTGAATTTAAAAAAAAAATGGCTATTTTTCAATGGTAAAAAATAGTAAATAAGAGTCAGCAGACACATACCTAGTAATGTGTTTATTCATACTAGGTACTTGTTTGTCTATTCTTATTTATCTTTTATTATTTTTATTAGTTTTTACAATTGAAAACTCCATAGTAAATTTTTAGCTGCATTTGCACATATGTGAATAAGTGCCTATTGTCTTCACCATGTTTATCCATCTGTGCATGTAATAACTTTACTCCCAGTGAATTCATTTTCATGAAATGTTATATTTAGTTCTTTTAGAGAGAGTTGTTGAGCCATCCAAAATTTCATTAAAATTGGAAAAATATAGGAATCCAGCAATTATTATTTCTTTATTTTGTATGTACAACATAGGCTATCTGTATGTGATATATTGAAGCTGGTAGTATGGTGGATATGCAAAGAAAATAAATGTTTGTGATTAGCAGTTTGTGCATAAATGGTTTTGTTTTTTGTCCTTTTTTGTTATCAGTTTATTAAATATATAAATCATCAATTATTACTACAGCCGCTCCCCGACTTATGTAATACTTGACTCATGGAAATTCGACTTTACGTACGTTTTTGCCGGCTGGTGCAAACGTATTTTGCATCCCGTAGGAAAAAATGGAGGTATTGTGAAAATATAATGTGAGCCCAATAACACTTTTTTTTTTTTTTTTTTTTTGGTAATTCATTCCAAGACCTTGGAAGTTAATTTTCACTATATAACTAAGCTATATATCTCTCTAAAAGGTCATTTTTATAATGGAAATTGCACTACACTTTCATCATTATCATATGTTCCATTATAAGAATCAATTTTGAATGCCTTTGTGATATTTTTCTAAATCACATTTCTGGAGGTCACTACCATAAAACAATAAAAACAATTTGGGCTTTTCTGTTAGCGCAATCTATTATAAACGGGTAGTAAACTCAATCTTATTGCATTTGCGATAATACTGATAACTGGAATTCTGTGGGTTTTTACGTTACGGTATTATGGTGAAATGAGTTCCCCTTCACTGAAATCTTCAATCATATAAAAAA